>NW_022204841.1:0-38739 GCF_008831285.2 Nymphaea colorata | reverse complement strand
CCCAACCCCAACCCCAACCCCAACCCCAACCCCAACCCCAACCCCAACCCCAACCCCAACCCCAACCCCCCAACCCCAACCCCTTTTCCTTTAAATCAAATATGAGAATATTATAATTAAATTCCCGCAATAAATTACAATTCATATCCTGGAACCATGACCACTATCGAATAATGAAAGTTCTCCGTTTTTACAGTTACATCAAGGCAAAGGGCAAAGTTATTGATCTTATCTAATTGGCTCTTATTTGAAATGATAATAGAATCATGATCTCTTTGAGCAAATATTGAGAAAGTAATTACATTTGACCCGTTTAAGTTCTTTGAAGGAGATGTGCAATCCATGGTTTAGATGGCTTATAACCATTCAAATTGTGATTTTTAAAATTGAGATTATGGCATGGCATAATTTTACAAACATAAACAACGATACTCGTTTCCTCTACATTAACCTTGCAATTTCATAAGGAGCCCTTTGTATCCTGGATCAAAAATAAAATAATTTCATTTTGAATCAAAATTTGGAAAATTACATTTCTCTTATTTTCCACAATTGAAAAGCAAAACATCTCAGAACTTGATTTACCTCAAAAGATGGCTTCGTATATATAATCTCAGCGCTTTTTGCAATTAGTTAAGAATTAGAGTATAGATCTTTATGCCGATTGATCCTGGAAGTATTCACATATATTATTAATCGCAAATATGGCGTCAAGGGACTTCAAATTCCTCAAGCTTCTTACAAAAGTCGACTCCAAAACCATCCAAAACCTCATCGCGTCATCCAAGGAGCCATTACATGCGGACAAGGTAAATGTACATAAACCATAGATAAACCTACAGACCAATAATCCGTTTTTACTTCATCCGTTTCCACCCGTAACTATTGCGCAAATACCAAATATCATAATTTGCATTGCTCGATCCGTCGAAGAGATACCGATCAAAAATTTGAGCTTGGCTAATCTCGAGCATTTTGTTGTAGTGAATTAAGATTCCATTTTAAAGCTACTAAGCGAAAAACATTCCATTGCCATCTATTTTGCCTGGCCTTCATTCGATTTTTTCAATAGTATGCCAAGAGCAATGAATTACTCAATCATCTGGACAAAATGCAACTTTTACCTTTCGTTGATGTATTTTGCTCATTACTATAAAAGCGGAGATTAAAAAAAACGGTTAAACCTATTAAATCCTAAGAAAAATAATTCAACAATCAAATCCATACCATCTTCGTTGCTCTTACTTTGGCAGCTTCAGCTAAATATATCAAATAATCATAAGAAGAAGAACTTTAAGAAGTTAAATATGTTGAAAGAGCCCTAATGACTGCCTGCTTGATCATCTAGTAATCGGAAAATGAAATCTAGTATGAAGCTGCTAGAGATTTTCTCTCAGTAGCTTCCTATCTGCTTATCTTTAATGGACTTGCCATGAGGCCTTTAAACTTGCTTTAGTTCAGTTTGAACAATGATCAAAAACTTTACGTAGGAAAGTAGCATAATAATGAAGTTCGTCCTGGACTTGTGGAAAGATACATGCGGGCTTTGAATGCCTATAGTAAAAAGGATCGTCAATACCATGAAACTGTGCTAAAAATTACGAAAAATTTACTTACTTTGAACCTCAACAATGCTATGCTCCTAGCTCATTTCGAAATCCTTGTGGATTTAATTCGATCAGATCCTTGCCCGTCACTCAAAAAGCAAGTCTTTGAGATGCTGATCGATAACCAAAGTAAAAGAAACATAGCTATTATCGATCAAATCTTTATGTGTCTGCTCGGCTCAAGCATCGATTTGCTCGATGATGACATTCAAAAATATCTATTGACCTTAGCAGAGTATGGTGACATCAAGAGGAAAGAAAAATTTGCCATAATTTACTATGACCAATACGAGAAAAGCTTTAACCGCGTTCAAGAGCCAATCATCAACTTTATCTTTAGCCTATACCTTGATCAAAACCTAGCTTTTTAGAAGATCGAAATAATGATCTCAAAATAAGCTCTCGTGATATCAAAAGACAATATAAGTAAGCTTCACACAGCCCTCAAATAAAAGAATTCCAATAAGCATATCAATCTGCTGTCAATAATCCTCGAAAAACGGAAAGATAGCTTTGAGGTAAGCAACAAGGCATCACCTTACCCATTTATCTGTGAAGAATGGCTTCAAAACGCAGGAAACCATCCTTAAGTCTTCAAGACATATCTAAAATCATCACATAGGCCCTATGCGGAAAATCATTAGAAGTGTATCCCTCCTTGATTAACCTTCATTCGTGCATCGTTCGAGTAATTTTTGGTTAACATAGCAAGATTCAAAGCCAGTTCTTAGTTCGTAGTTTGGAGTTTTATTCAATTATCTTAAAATTAGCTGAAAGAAATGGCATCTTCGAATAGACTGTATTCAGGTACATGATTCTACTTCAAGCTTTATTAGGCTAGAAACTTTCCCTAAGCAGCTATTCCTATTTTTCGAAGAATTTCTCAAAGATCATTCATCCATAATCGACATTTCTCATGTATTTGTAATACTTGGTTACATTACTCAAAAATAGATCGTCAGTTTTGCTGTATCTTCAGTCTGTTTTGGAATTTTAAATGAACTTGACTGATTTATTTTTCGAGAAGAAACTATATGATATCTCCTTCCTAGCAAGGCTGATAGAGTAATCAGAGTTTTTCAGAATTTCCACGTATTCTCTGGAATCTGTCACTGTGATATACGAGCTTTCGCTCTTAGTCAAAGATCAATTATTCCAAGAAGATTACCTAAAGATAATGAGGTTTTGGAGCAGCCAGATGTCAAGATCATAGTGCAAAAATCTAACTTACTTCTTTGCCTTTAGGGAAATCAAGAAAATATATCCATTCATGAAATAAAGATAATTAAAGATCCAAGTGATAGGATCAAACTGATATGGGATTTGGTCTTAAACCTTATCGATCAAAAGGGTGCCAATGATGAGTACATTTCAATGTCCCCAAATACCTTGGTCGTATCTTGGAAAGGTGAAGAAAATGCAAAAAAAGATATAAAAATGACGGGAATATTTCTTCGGAATCAATCAATGGAGCTTTTCTGGAATATCAACATCAAGACCACACAAAAATCCTACGTAATATCACTAAACAACAATAAGATAACACTTGAAATGGAGCAAATAAAGCAAATCAATCGATAATTCGTAGAAGTAAGGAGTTTTTAAAAGAGATCAAGATAACTGAGCTCAAAAAAAGGCCTTAAAATATTGAGTTTTCACTCAAATTATAAAATCAGTCAAAGAAAACTGTTTGCCATTTTTCTATCCTGGAAACTTACCTTCAAGGCTTCCATTTTGATGGAAATATTCAAACAATTACATTAAAATGCAATACAAATGCTTTACTAAAAGAGATGAAGTTTTTAGATGTCACTCAATCAACGTAACTAACCCATCTGAAAGAGCACATGCATGCCCTAAACCAATGGTAGATTAAAATATAATCCCTAAATAAGTATTACCTGCAAGATTTTTGTGATAAATTTGACTTCAGCCATGCCTATTGCAGTATAGGAGAAATGTTGAAACACTTTGCATATATAACCATACCAATTGCCTACGATATCTTCATCAGATTGTCAACGAGATTGATCATACACATGCACAAGAAAAAGAAATTTGAACTTCTCCAAATCATGGTTCAAGTCTTTTGTACCATTTAGAGTAAATATTCGACGCTTAGAGGAAGAGGCAGAGCTATAAAGCCAATTATAGAGATGGAGAACATGAAGATATACACAAGATAGCTGTATTATCTGTTCACTTATGCCTTATTGCCATTATCCTTTTGGACCAACTTTTCGAAATAGACCAAAGATGACCTGACTAATCACTTAAAGCAGCTCATCAAAAATGAAGATTTCAGAGAAATAGAAAACAATAAGCTAACTTTCTTCAACTAAGCACTAGAAATCTGCTGTGATTATTAGCAATTTTTCTAAATTTGTGAGTTAATTATCTAGACCCATGAATTTAACGATTTTCTCACAAAAAAGTTCAACAAATTTATTGTCTTGGCCAAAGAATCTTCCATATACTAAAAGCCTTTCAACGCTTTCCTTGAAAAAAATTTGAAATTTTTAAACATATAGAATGAAAAATTCGTTGGCAACCGCCTTCGATGCAAATTTTTAATCGTTGACTCATAATGCATAAAGTAAATTTTCAACTTCTGCACAATCAACAGTAAAATCGACATTTTGCATTATCTTTCCCAAAATCCGAGCTTCGATGCCAATGGTCAGCCAAAGCGCCTCCGTGAGATAAAATAACTTATGTAGAAGTTGAGTTTAGAGTAAAAATATGATCTAATGCCTTGGCTCATCATCGAAGTTAAACAACTGATAAGAAAACTGAAACAAAAAACCTTTGAATAAAGTGCATACAATTTCAGAGTCAATTACTTGCATTTATAACTCTTGATACTCAATCGAACCGCATGCAATTAGGATTAAAAAGAGCAAGTATATGCCTTTATCCTTGATCTGCTGAAGATATTGAAGTCCAATATAAAAGGATAAAAATATAAAAATGAATTGTAAAATTTTATCCACTCAAGCACTTATATAGAGTTCCTCACTGACCTTACAAAAGAACTTCTAGCCAAGTATGACAACATAAACAGCTACTAAAATCCGATTGTATGGCAGAGATATATGAATTCACTATCAAGATCATTACAAATTTCGAAAAAAGTAACTTTTTAAAGTTTTTGACGAAATACAGGTTTAAATGCTCACAATAGCCGAAAGCAATTAAAGCACTTATCGAATATGATCATTTCAAAACATTGAAATTATCTCATTACAGCATCTTTCTACAGTTTCTTTTTGAGGTTTTGATACTACTTTAGCAAGGATACGTATCTTTAGAATCTTATACTGAATAAATAGTTGCCAGCATCAGAGGATATATAGAAGTTTTGTTCCATTCCTTAGATTAAAAGACAAAGATTGGAAAATCATTGTTCTATTCGTATCCTCATCTGCTCGGAAATAAGGAAAACTCAAGAGACTCCACAAAGATAATTGCAAGATTATAAGAATAATCCAAATCTGCCGAGTTCATGTAGCTTCGAGGTGGTATGTATTTCAAATGCGTAATTATTGTCATCAAATTGATAAAGATGAATCCCAATCTTGACTACACTAACCTTGTTGAATACTTTCTCTTTGGACCCAAGAAGACTGCGAGAACTTTTTTGAGAATTGGCTTAAATGATCAGCCAAATCCAGCAGCTATCAAAGAAAGAAGCCTTGTGTAGCATTATATGGCTGATGTTGGCTAATAGCATAGATTATACTTCAACAAAGAAGACCCTCCGTATGCCAACAGCCCTCAAAGTTAAGAAGCAGACTTGAATACTTACATCGTTGATTACTTTTTAATGAGTTTGGCAGAAATTCTCTAGAAAAAATCATAAGTAATGGATGGCTAAATCCTTAGAAAGTATAGTAGCATGTTTCTTCTGGCCTGCTCTAATCAAAAGATCAATAAATAGATTCTTATGTCAGCCAGTGATAATTTTTAGGTGCTAAACTATGATGCATTCAATCGAATCATAATGCCTTCGTTTGATCGGATAAATGAAGACCTTTTTCTCTGTTCTCTTCAACGGATGCCTTCCTCACCTGAAAAGTCAAATCTGAGAATGGAAGCATTAACTTGTTAATCACCTCAGAGCCAGAAAGATATTGACTATGGTAGAAGCTCACCGGTGAAACCTACAAAGCGTTTATAAAGAAAAAAGACCTTTGACTTTACAAGCTAAGTTAAAAGAAGAACTGAAATACTGGATTATATCAAATCGGACATAGGAATTGGTACAAAAAAGAAGTCTGCAAAAATATATCAACATATTTTAGCTAAAGGGCCAAGGAAATAAGAATAATATAACTTTTGCACATGCGTTTTGTCCTGAAGAATTCACTATGTGCAAGCACGATCGTCACTTCCAGCAAGTTAAAATAGAGATATGAAACAAACATGAAGAAATATTATGACATCATAAAAGAGGAAAAATAATCAATTATTGGAGAGTCGACATTATAAGACAAATCAAGAAAGGTGAAGAAGATCATCCATACACGTCATCTAAGTCTCCTGTTCTAAATATCATATAAAATTTCCTTGGAAATATGGCTTGTCCGATCACTTTAAAAATCACCAAAACAGATTACCGTATAAAAAGATTGAAAAGCCAATAGAGTATAAACACAAGCTACTATCTTACCAAAAAGCAGTCGGAGGAAGACATGCCCCAAATCATTTACGAGTAGGTGGATTCATATCAAAACTCCTCAGCAAAGGTCAATAGTGTAACTGAATAAGCGATTGAGGATGAGTAATAATCTCCTTATATCTCAAATAGAAGCCATATTGTTAGCTAGTCACAAGATAGGGAGTCTATTTTTGCTAATACCAGCTATAATCTACTCGCTTAGTGCTCAATTCTAAAATGTAAAGACACATATGCTAAAAACTTTGGTATTTGAAACTTGGAACGCCTGATTAAAACTTGCTGCATGCTCAGATACAAGTGTAAATCAAGCCATAGGATGTCTACGAGATATTCTATCGAAGATTCAACCAAATTACAAGCAACTCCTTATAATTTTTCATGAAAAACGGAACTTCTCGTTTCATCTCTTTCTATAGGAAGTAAACCTTAGCCTCATTGATGAGACATCTCTAAAGATATTTAAAGGAGTCAAGATCATAAGAGACCCAGCAAAAGAGTTCGAGGATGCAAGATATTGCTAAAAATGGACGTAAGGCCTCATTTCTAATTTCGACTATTTGATGCTCTTGAATAAATATAGTGGAAGATCTTACAATGACATCAACCAATACTATGTCTTTCCTTGGATTTTGAAAGATTACCGTTCGGATAAATCGATCTCACCAATTTCGATATCTATCGAGACTTGGACAAACCGATCGGCGCCATAAATCCTGAGAAACTAAAGAGATACAAAGATAAGTATAAAAACTAAGCTCACAATAGCTAGAGATGCCTTTATGGATCTCATTATTCAGCTTCTCTGATCATCTTCTACTACCTAGTCAGGCTCTAACCTTACAGTTCATTGCGTAATTTCCAGTAATTTAGATAGAGAAATGCAAAAAGGAACATGGGATGTCGCTGATCGACTGTTCAGCTCGGTTGGCCAGGTGTGGTAAAGCTTAATGAGCTAATCATCTGCTACAGATATCAAGTAATGCATACCAGAGTTTACTATATGCCAGCTTTTCTGAGAAATATAGCACATATAGACCTAGGCAAAAACAATGCGGAACAGATGTTGGTGATGTCTAGCTGCCTCCTTGGGCGCACAGTGCAGAAGAATTTGTTGTGACGCTGAGAGCTGCACTTGAGAGTGACTATGTGAGTGAGAATCTTCATCTTTGGATTGATCTTATCTTCGGAAAATACCAAAATTCAGAAGAAAAAATAATATCTTCCATCCCTATTCTTACTCTGATCCATAAATTTTGATGAAAGTGAATAGCAAAAACCATAAAAATATCGAAGGAATCATATGCCATATCAGTTACTTTGGACAATGCCCGCAACAGCTCTTCAAGAAATAACATAAGCCCAAGAAATCATGGACTGACCTAAGCCGAGATCATATAAATCGATATAAACTCGTGGAAATTCTGAATCAACTTCTTCTCAAAAGTTTTGGGGATAAGCTTCATTGCTTCCTGGATGGAAAGTAAAGATATCACAAGCGAAAATAATTAGTTTATTCTTTAACTAAACCATATAATAAAACAAGAAAGACAGTATACAGTTATATCAGCATTTGCTAATCCAACCACATTAAAATAAAGCGTCGAAAACTTCGTGCCTTTGAAGAAGGGATAGCAAAAGCAGCAAAGTTAATTAAAAATCCATGTGAATAATAGTAAATAAGTCCTTATTGGCAAATAATTCATAATGGACTTGGATTTCAAATTTAATTTTGAGCATTCTTCACTAAATGACCTGTGGATTGCTGTTTTGGGATCAAAGGATTAAAGATATACAATTGGCAACTCTAATAGTCATGGAGCTGGTAGAATGAATAAGTAAAGCAAGTCAATCTGGAGCCAACTCGCCTTATCTTTTCTACTCCGAGCGGAAAGCTTTACTTCTTTAGCTTTTTGGATAGAAAATTGCAATAAATTATCGTCTTTAAGGATACTTTTGATATGAAAATATAGGTCATGTGTTTACCTAGACTTCCATCACGGGATAAAAGTACATTTTTTCTTAGCATAGACCAAATAAATTACAAAATACTATGCGTTGGGGATGGATTCGTGTCTCTATCGTCAGTTACAGCTTCGAATAGACCATGAACTATACATCACTGTGCCGAAACTCCTTAAACTGATAGTTTTTAAAGTATCCAATAATGATATAAACATCATCGATAATAATAAACCTTATACTTTAGCAGCTATCGAGTGAATTTCAGTATATTCCAACGGATGTTGTTGCCTTAGCCTCCATCACTTGCTGGCAAGTGCAATCGTATTACCAGCCTACTCTTCGCAGCTATTAGAGAATTTTTGTCATGTTTATTTCTTTGATGCGGTTTGTTGTCTATCTTAGCAATCGTAACTCAAGGATTTCTCCGCAAAATTCGCTTATTTTGCTTGTTGGCAAGTAAGGATAGTTTTATATTTAAACTCCCTTCTATTTCAGCCATTCATTCAACGATTATCTCTATGATTCGCTAATCTACCGGGTGGACTCTTTTTTTACCCGATACATCTCTATCCTTTTCAGTTTTTCAATCTCAGCCTTCTTCTAACATTCCGTTTGATATCCCAGAGGATTCCAAGGAAGTTTTTATAGCTTGGTTTTAATGTTGAGAATTTTCTTCCTGATTAGATCCCTCTCCTAATGACACTGTTAACAACTTCATTTAGGTTCTTCTCGATATCCTTTTTATTCTTTGGCTCTTTTATTGTGTTCACTTTTCCTATTTGCATCCTCATGATAACAGAACCGAGTAAGACTCCATTTAGTAGTGGGTTTTCTTACATTTTTTAAATGGATTTGCTTTTGTTTAGCGAAAATTCATACCCCAACTCATTCTTAATCCAAGCTTATGCTTTTTGAATGATTTATGAAGGATATTATACGACGCTTGCTACCTTCTGTTTTGGAGTTTATTTTGGCTTCGCAATATTTGCCACTTCCTTTGAATTATTCTCTTTGTTGCTATTGAATTCTTCAGGCGTCTTGCTGATGCTTTTCTTTCTACTGCATTGGCTTGTCTTCAAATTATGGCTGATTTTCAAATTCATCAAGTCTTCAATGACTCCCCAGAAGACTTCCTCCCTGATGCTTCCTTCCTCCACTTCTTCCATCAAAGTAAGCACATTTTGCTTGGGCATTCTTTCGCATTCAAGAAGGTAGTCACATACCTTTTTGAAGACTGCAATAGAGCCGAGTTCATAGTGAGATTGCTTCACAATTAAGTTGTGGTCCAATCTACCTCCTGCGAATATGGAGTTAACTAATTTTCCCATGATCTGGTCAGGATCATGTTCATTTGCATCGATGTGATGCGATTCTAGCAGCCATTTCTTTATCTTTATCATTAGAGGACTCTCTCTTTCTTATTCTACATCTTTTTGATCAGCAACTGGCTTTTTGGGAATAATCTGTTGCGGTTTTGGCTCATTATGCATGATTATGCTGGAAAGATTAGCAATATCACTAATTTCTTCCACCCCTAAGTACCCTTCTCTCATAATTTAATCCGAAGGCGTTGCAATCGAGGCATTCTGAAGCGGCATGAGAATGGTATGGATGAAAGTTTCCATCATATTGTGGTCAAAGTAAAGTCCCTAGGCATTGAATTCCTCAATCAGCGAATTTAATTCCTCATGATTGGCATAATAAGTCTTGAGAGTATTCAGCAAAACCTTCAAATTCATGATCGATCGTTGAGGATTGATATTGTAGATCTCAATATTAGGTAGAAAGAGGGGATGCATTGCAGGGGGTAGCTTGTCTATCAAGACTTCCGCGATGGCGACTCCTAAATAAAGAAACAAGTACCGTTTCTAAGCGAGGCCAAATTGTTGACTTTTTTGCAGTTGGGATAGGGGAACTGTTGTATCCATTCCATGACGTTTTGGAAGTCACCGGATTATTTATAGCTCAAATTCATGGGCAGTTATTAACTAATTTGATTTTAAAAATCAATAAGTGGGCGGCTCTTCTAAATCGTTGCCCCGGATCTGCTTTATCAGGTCGCTTTTACGAATGCTCAGCTCCTTACTTCCCTGGAAGATGTTGGTATAGAGGGCCTTCATCTTGCCTCGAAACTCCTCGAGCTCTCTTCTTAGGGTCTGTATGTTCTCGGAGGGTCCTTTATCCATTTTTTTCTCTCTTTATAACTCTTGCACTCTTTTGGTGATTGCTTTATTCTTCTCATTTTATGTTTCCTTTATCTTCTTCTCTATCTTGTCCAACTTGCTTTCCTCTATGTTTCTATACATTTAAATTATAAAAATATTAATAAAATGTATTAGAGCCTCTACGGGAGCACAAAGCATAAGAGCATATTTGAATCCCCAACAAAGAGATACAAATTAGAACCAAAACGCATGGAATCTTTTCGGAAATCAGTCAGAAAGCCTATCTTCGACGACAGCTTCAATTACAGCATAGCAAAACCGAAAGTATTAACAAGGCCTAATTCAACCGCAGACAACGTTTACGATCACATACAGTTCCAGCAATCAGTCCATGATGATTTCTGTGGATGTGAACACAATTTAGTCCCGTGTGCCATCATCAAAGATCTTTTGGTAGGCCTCAATGAAGCAGATATGAGGCAATAATATGAACGCTTGGAGAGAGCCAACGGTAATCGACCGAAATACGAGCTAAGGAGAAAGTATTTTCGGTATTTGCCAAGCTACTATCCCGAGATATATCATGCACAACTGGCAAATATCTTATCTAATATCGATGAGGAACTATCTATCAACGAATTTTTGACATTGGCTTGGATATAATACCACGCTAAGTACGAGCATATTGCTTATTTCTTATTCTCAGATCTAAAAAATGCCAAAAAGCCAAAGAAAAAATTTATTGACAATCTTGAAGTTTCACTAATAGCATATGAGGTTAACTTCAATGCCCTTATACAGGAATCAAAGGTGAATCGGCTTCCTTTGACCAGTTTTTTGGAGAATTTTTACTAAACTTTTGGAGCAAACATAATTCCTCTTTCTCAATACGGAAAATTCATTAAAATTTTATTGAGAAATGGTTATAAAAGTTTGACATCTCTTTTGATCTTATTGCTAACAAAGAAAAAATAAACCTTATTTGACTTGTTGCAATATTATACAAGCGGAAATAGCTTTTTGTAAAAGTCTCGAGCATTGCTTTGGTAACAATTTTTCGAATAACTCACGAAAAAGAAAGAAAAATGATAATCATTTATTTTTAATAAAACCGATTCATTCTTAGCTTCTGTATTGTAGTTTATATTAATTATACTGTGCTAAAATGAAAACAATCGGAGGGAAAAATGGAAGCAGACAATACACACTTCAGTCTGTCCTCGGACAGGGATCCTTTGGGAAGGTTTACCACTCGCCACCCTACGCCATCAAAGAAGTAGCTGTTAATGTTCATCCTTTCGTCAAACAAACCATCAAAAACTAAACTAGCATCCTGAGGCAACTAAACCATCCAAACATTGTGAGACTCGTGGATATCATCGAATAAGGCTCATCAATCTTCATGGTCATGGAGTATTGCGAACAAGACTTGAGCCAATACCTTAGAACATTCAAACTGGATGAGCCAAGAGCAATCGAAGTCATCAAGCAAGTGGCTTCAGGGTTGAGTTGCCTCGTGGAGAAAGGAGTCATCCACAGGGACCTCAAGCCTGCCAACATCCTCGTCAACTCCAAAAATGAGTTCAAACTGGCTGATTTCGGGTTAGCAAGGTATGTGCAATAGTACGATTCTTCCCTACTCCAAACAATAGGCGGAACACCGCTTTACATGGCTCCTCAGATCCTGAGAAAATCACCCTACACGACCAAGTGCGACATCTGGTCTACCGGTGTCATCTTCTACGAACTTCTAACGGGCAATCTCCCCTGGACGGCCTGCAACGAAAGATAGCTTTACATCAACATCACCACAAGACCACTTAATCTTCCAAGCCATCTCTCAGAGTGGAGCAGGACCCTACTATCAAGGATGCTCGTGGTCAGCTAACATGACCGAATTGGGTGGGACGAGCTCTTCGAACATATCAGAAGCCAAGGAAGGCCAAAAAGTAAAGATTTTATTATTAAGGTCGAAGCAAGGCTAAAGAGAGACCAGGAAGTGCAGCCAAAAGCGAGTCAAATTTCTCAGACCGATCTCCTAGCAAGGCTCAAAAGGAAACCGTTGCTTACCCTGCAAACAAGCTCAAAGATCTTTTCTACTTCGACCTGCAGGAGTTCTTAGACGAGCGAACTTGCGGCAAGATCCTTAAGGACTCTTCTTACAAGCCAGACGCAAAGGAGACAGAGAAGATACGTTAGGTGTTGAATTTCTACACAGTTCAGTTGCAGGAGTGGTTGAAAAGGTAGATTCCTAGTTTGAGAGAGATCCAATGATGTTTTTTCACGATTGATTATACAATAATTCTTCAGATAATCTTATTTTATGATGGAACTCGCTGAATATCCCGAAGAATGGCCGCACAGCCATAATCCCAGCTCATTAATCCCTCTCACCTCAACCAAGACAATGAAGCCATGATCTAACCTTGGATGAATGGCAATAAAATTAAAAGCACCACTCTTACCGCACGGAAGGAAGGACCTAGCAAGCAATTGGAACGATGGTATAGTTAAAGGAAAAAGACAATAGACTAGAGGATAGATTGGATGTGTCACAAATACAATCGATAAGGAGCCAGCAATACGCATTTTGATTCAAAGATCAATAAAAGAGAACTTTATCGGGAAATGCTGAAGGGCTTCGAAAAAGGCCATGAGTTTAAGCAACTCGGCTCCAAAAAGGAATCTTCCATGCGGGAAATGAATCGTGAATCTATTACACTCTCACTTTTCCACCACAATAACAACACCAGCACCAGCACTTACGAATACTACGAGGTAAAGACATCCCCAAAGAAGAAGTTTGGAGATGAAAAATGCGTGAATAAGTTTCAAAGAATGATGAAGATAAGAGATAAGGTCAGGAAGAAGAACACAGCTGCGGTTTCAAAGCTAAAAGAAAAATATCTTAATTAGTATAACCCCGTATGGCCTTACACCCATCGATAACCGGAAATGGACTCCACGCACGCAGATAGATAGAAGGCGAAAATGAAGATCCGAATAAGAAGTCAATCAAAATCCAAAAATGCATTATAGTTGACAACTTCCCCACCAAAAAACGACATAAGAGTGGTCGGAACATTCTCCAACGCTTTAGATTACGCCATAAAGCGTGGATTGAGTAATTACAGTAGTAATTGTATGCGTTCTTCCAAGTACAATACTCTCTAAATGACCACGACGTACCTTCCTTATCGTCATTGATAATATTAGCTATTTCAAATAAAAACTATTCTCGTTATTTGATTCAAATCATGAGCAAGCCTAATAAGTCTTCAACCCTCTGGAACGTCCTCGATCCAGACGACCCCTACGATATCAAGAAATCGATGATTGCCCGTCTGCCCGATCATCCTCCCCAACCTATGGGCCATCACCTCGAATTGGTATGCCTGCTCCAGGCAGCATAGATCGAACGACTCTCGGACTACCTCACAGAGATAAAGTCTAAGTATCGGTAGATGGAGCGGAGGGAACTCGACCGCCACTCCTACGAGATTCAGATCAAGGAACTTGCAGAAAAGAACATATCTTTGAATAACCTGCAGAAGGAAAATGAACGGCTCAAGGATTTCATACGCAGACAGGGGATGGAGCTCGAGGAAATGCAAAAAAAGAATATGGCGTCGATCAACCTGGAAGCAGTCCAGGCCAAATACGAGGGAGTTTTGAATTAACTACGTATCTCAAGGACGCAAAATTAAAATTCTGAAAAAACAATCGCGAGGCTGAACGTGGAACTGATGGAATGGCGCAGCCGATGGGATAAAGCCGAACAGGAGAGAGTTACCTTCACTTCTCAATTTTAAATCCAGTGGAGGGAAAAACTAAATCAAGAGGTGAAGATGGCCAGGGATCGAGCCGAGGAGAGAGTGGATAGACTGCAACTGGAGGTGAGACAACTGAAAGAAGCTATATAGAATAAAAATCATGAAATTCAAGGCCTAACAGCCCAAAGGGACACCTTCATCCGATAGATCAGACTCCTTGAGAGAAGAACAAAAACAAAGGCAATATCGAATAGGCAATCAATTAAAAAAACAGATAAATCCAAAGACTAAACATCATAATCTCGGAAAGAACTTCAAAACTATAGCAAGCAAGCTCATCCAACCAGAAACTAGGTGGATAGCTGAACATAATCGAAGAAAGGTATCGCAATATCTAGAGAGAAAGAGAAAAACTAATAGTAAGGATAAGGGAGTTCGAAGCCATGAAACTCAAAAACGACAATTTGGATAGAATGGAAGAGAAAGTGGCAATGATGTCCATGGAAATATAAAGATTAAATGGACTCAATGCCGGCAAGAGCAAGGGAGTGCGCCGACGCCAACGGATAAATATAAAGACTTAAATTTTAGCTAAGGAACAACCAGGCTCCAAATACAGCTAGAAAGGGAAAGACAGAGGATAACCAAATTGGAAAGCGAAATATAGATCCTCCGAGTTGGCTAAAGCAGAGTCAAAATCTTAACTGACGAACTGTAACGCGTGAGAGTTGCTCTCAATCTTAAAAACTAAGAAATGTACACTCTGCAGCAGAGACTCAGCGTCACCCAGGTAAGCACCATGGAGATCACCACTCTCACTAAATAAAAATCACGCTATAGCAGGAACTGCAATTATCTCTCCAAAAATATAGAACATGAAAACACCATCAACGCCAACCAGGCAAACGCCTTCGATCTTGCCAAATTAGCCAAGGAAAGGAGCACCCTTGAGCAAGAATTGCAAGCCGCCCGAGCATAATATAGAAACTATAAAAATATCACCGAAAACTAAATTAATTCCCTTAAAAATGAGAACCTAAGGATAAGCAAGATCTGATCACAATAGCGTCAGCAGAAGCGAATATGAGAAGTACAGAGTATAAACTGACCGTCTGCGTGCAGAGATAGAGCGTATCAGAGGTGAGAGCATAACCATCCGCAAAATATTCGAAGAGTAAAAATTAAACGGAGCCAAGATCGAAGCATAACGGAACAACCTATTGCTGGAGAATCAAAACATGCTCAACGAGCTACTGCACCTCAAAAAGTAAATAGAAGTCTTAAGGTTTTGGTGAAGACTTTCTAAGAGAAGGAGAGAGTGTTGCAGAGCAAAGAATTCGAGATCGTCAACCTGCAGCGAATCAACAACAATATAAGTCTCTAGTTGTAGGACATGAAGAGCAGGAACGAAAAGCTGTAGGCCAGCGTGGAGAGCATCTACAATGAAATCGAAAGATTGCATTCGATCCTTTCCACCAAGGTCAACGAAAACCAAAAATTGCTTAGAGATATATCCCAATATGAAGAAAATGCAGGTTCTATGAATCTAAATTGGGAAGCAGTGCAAATGAACGATAGTATTACGAAAAATAGATACAGAAGCTTAGACAAGAACTGTAAACCACCACCAATTATCCAATGAGACCAGTAGGGACCTCATGAATAGAATCAACGACTTCTTGGGATAGAAATAAAGGCAAGATAAGCTGATCATGCAAAAATAAAAACTTATCACAGAGTTTACCAAGGAAAAGTAAAGTCTAGAGAGGAAACTAGTGGAAGTTCAACGGGAATTTGCACTCAGGATATCAGTGTAGTAGCAACTGAAGAAAGAAAGAGACCAAATGAGAGTATAGAGATAACAATATTATGAACAATTACGTATCAAGGAAACCACCATAATCCAGCTGCAAACAGTGATCAGATAGAAGTAGAATATCGGAAAGGAGTCTGAGAGTAAGGTGAAGGTGTGGGAGAGCAGAGTCACTGAATGGTAGAGTAGGCTTAAGGACGCAGAAAGAGGCATACAGGTCAGAGAAGAGGAAGCTGATAGGTATAAACGGGAAAATTAAAGATTGAACTCACAGATACAAAGGTTTAGCCAGGAGCTGCAAGAGATTGTGAGGCAGAGATAGACGATTATCAACGAAAATAACCAACTAAGCGAAGGATATAATAACTCATGAAGGACTAAAAGAGCAAATTCGCATAGGATCAACTGCGCAATCAACTGAAGATGGCAGAAGAGGCTCTATTTAGATAGCGAAAATAGGCATAAAACTGAGAAACAATTGCAGGGCCTGGAGGAGAACCTAAACAGACAGACAAAAGAGTATAATCATGCAGATAGAATGTGAAGGATATCAACTAAAGATAGTGCACATCTAAACCACCCAAACCAGGATCCTCGAATAGAAGATAAAAGACTATTAGAAGAAAATGCAATAAAGAGATAACCTAGTCATCACTCTCCAAAGACAAGTAAAGCAGATGGAGACGCAACTGGGCTCAGTGGTGGCAAGAGACCAGATGCGCTCACCAATCTGCATAAGTATGAAGACAAGATCAGCCTGCTATCGATTTAGATCGAAAGATTGAACCATAAATTGTAAGACAAAGCAAGGGAATGCAGAGAAAAGGATGCATACATCCAAAATATGGCGGGAAGGCCAGCCCAACCGACAAGGATACTCTTGACAAGATGAGACAGTATTAGTCTAAACTTACTTTCTATGCATCCTAGATCGAAAAATTCAAGACAATCATCGCTAGAGATAGCGAGAAATCAACGAGAAAAACAATACCATCCAAACCCTAACAATCAAGATAAACAGCCAATCCCAAACACTTCTGCTCACTAGTCTCAGACCATATAGCGATACTAAATTTAGATCAAAAACCTAAAGACAGCTCTGTAGGAGTTTTAGAACATAAACATGCATACAGTTGCTGAAAGGATGAGCTCTTCAAGGTCAGCCATGAACTGAAGGCGGAACTGGATGAGCAGGCATTAAGTTTGCAGAATTGGAGAGACATCTTAGAGGAGAGCTGAACTACCGCATGGAGGAGAATAAAAGATTCGGAGAGGAGTTGGGATGCTCAAGAAAAGGAGCAATCTTTATTGATCAAGATAGACTAATATGAAGGACAATTCATTCAAGGACCGACGACAGGCAATTCAAGATCAGGATCGCGAGCTTTAGTCCCAACTGCAAGTCTACACCCGCTAGATCAACGAACTGAGGATTGAGAACACAAACATAAAGCAGGAGGTGAACCACTCATGATCATCAACCATGAGCTCAACATGAAGATCGGATAAAGCAGCAACTATTCGAGGGATGAGGTGGCAGACTCACAGCCAAACTCAAGGAAATGAACATTACATCCAGACAAAGATGAAGAGATCTCGTAGTGGGACCAAAAATACAGTACTATCTACGCTGCCTATGAACAGCTGTATCACAATTACCAAATCACCAAAAGCGAATATGATGTCACTCTCGCCAATATCAAATCATACGAAGCCAAGTATCCCATCCATCTATCGTAGACTCTTCAAGATTGGAGATGACTATGAAGCCTTGGCCTTAGTCCTCAGGACCAAAGAGCAGGAAATCTATGATCTGAAGATGAGTTCAAAACGACGGAGATTTATATGAAAAAGTAAGAAATAGTATATGTAGAATTTGATCCTTTCCAAAGAAATCGACCGTTTGACATAAATAAACAAGAGACTGCAAGGAGAGGTGAGTGAACTTCGGCTCACTTGACAGACAACGTCAGCTTGCAGAAGAGGATCGAAGAGCAGTTGGGACTCCTGGTTGTTCTCTTTGCGGAAATCGAATCACTGAGAAGTCGGCTCATCAACAGTGAGAACGAGTGTGAGGAAGTGAGGAGGAGCAGTTTGGCGCCGCATAGGGTCGATAGGAGAATGTGATCTCATTGTTATTCTATTCAAACACACGCATCACCTATCATAAATGATAAAACACCTCACAATAATAGATCACACTCTTTGATATACTTCATTAAAATCATCTTAAGTTACTATTCACGTAAAGGTTGTATTTTGCACCTGCTTTATATTTTTTATCCACCCATCTCTATCATCTTAGGTTTGGCATCTAAACTCAAACACTCTGAGCGTTCCATGCTTATCATTCCCTTGGAAAATCTACATAACAATCTTCATACAAAGGGATACCGATGCTGACCACTGCTGAGAAAGGGTAATGGCGAAATATTGCAAATTGAACTGACTGGGATTTCTTCGGTAGGGTCAGCGTTGTGATTTGTTTCACTGACCATTTTATGGGTGAAAATGGATTATGTGGTCAATCTAACGTAACGTCTATATAAGATAAATTGTACAAGTTCCACCACCCAATATATTTTGATTTTTTGAGGATTTTCTTGGCTCGAATCACTGACCCTTTCTTTATTTCATTCTTTGGGGGGTGATGGGGGTCTTGGTTTTCTAATTCCGGAGCCATAGCTGATAGTAATTTAACTTCGTGGTTGAAGACCATGGCAGAAACGATATCACTTTCACCTAAAAATTGAGTAAACCTGAACACGCTTTGGCACACGCTGGACCACTTGTTTCCACTCATCGACCCACTGATGTCAGGTTGAACATTACTGCATAGTTCTGCTGCTGGATGGCAAGGAAAGGATTGATCTACTCGTGGACGAGAAAGGCAGCGCCCTGGCTGTTCGCCACTCCGATTATGTTTTGCCTCTTTTCCAGGCCCAACTTTATCGTAATCTTCTGAAAAGCTGAAGCTATGTCAGAGTCTCCCACTCGAAAATACTCTGCATTTTCTCCGCCTGCCTTGGCTAAGAACTGCATTTCCTGTTCTGCTTTGGGGGAAACTCCGACCCCTATGAATATGACCTTCAGCATATTCACATTCAGAGTTGTCCAATCGCGTACATGACTTGTGCAGCTCAATGAGAGTAGTTTTGGAGCTGACATCGTCGCCATCGGTGAGGATCACGTGGACGAGGTTCCATGTGCTGGCCTGGCCAGTCTCCTCCAGGAACTGGTACAATTTGATCATCATGGTGCATCCGCTCATCACGGCGTCTCGGAATGCGGTGGATCCGCTGGGCTGGATCTTGAGCAGGGTTTGTGGGATGTTGGCTTCGGAAGCGATCTGGAAGCCTAATTGTTCGAGGACGTAGCCGGCCACGACTGCATTGATTTGGGAAGTTGTTGCTCCCTACATTTACAATAAATATAATTAAGTTTATAGTAGTCATCAATGTGTAACAAGAGGTTGTTATATTTTTTAAACTCAATCCAAAATGATCTATGAACCAAAAATTTAAGATAATTTGACTTCCACACAATGCATCATCCGTTTTTTTATGTCGATGCTTGCTCTCTGAGATGGCTGATCCATTTTGTTCTTTCCTCATTGGTCTTACATCTAAATTAAAACACTCTTAGTGTTCCATGCCTATCGTTTCCTTCGAAGGACTATATTACTTCAACTTTACAAAAGGAAACCGATATTTTTCTACCTATTTTTCATTGTTCATTTCCAAGACATTGCGAATCGATTTTACTGGGATCTGTTATGTTTGGGAATGGCGAGCATACTGAACACGCTCTACGATTGCTAGGTTCGGATTTAGTATGTGCCGACATATTACCCTATCATTTGACGTACCGACTTAATAGAAATCATATTACGTCTTCCATTGCTTTAAATACTTCGATTTCTTCAATAGCAATCCATCAAAGATAATTTTGTTCTTCTATTTCTCTGCTTTTAGGATTTTAGCCTATTTTTCCTTCTATATTGCTTCCTATTTTTTGGCTTAGTTTAGATAATACTTTATATGGGTAACCCAACTTTTCTCTCATGGTCACTTAAAAACCAAAGGAAAATTGTTGATAGCTGCCATCTTTATCAATGCCTTTCAATTTCTACATCTTCATACACATACCAGCTAAAACTTATAAGTTTCTAAAACCTTATTCTCCACTTCGAAGATATAATCAATGGTTCTTATGGCATATCTTTCAATATATTCCTTGCTGTATGAACCATCGCCTTTGAGCGCATACCTGAAGATATGAATTTGAGTCATCATGACATATTCCTTCATCGTTGCAAATTACAGATGCCAAACATTGGAGTTTTTGATTTTGGAGAGGAGTCGGCAGCCACAGACCATTGCTTCGTCGGGGTCTCTTTCATTCTGGATGTAAGTCTTGAGGATTTGATGCCCTGGTTGATGTCTACCATTAAACCCTGCATCAATATTAATTCAATTCTTTTATGTAAAATTAAGGGTTGAAATATTAATATCGTCATGATCACACATTAAAGCAAGAAAATAAAGGCTTATTAGAAGAGGAAATGGCTTATTGAAAAGTTTAAAAGGAATGTAAAAATATAGTTGAAATAAATTCGTACGAAGCTAAAAAACTGATTATCATTGATTAAAGATTGTAACATTTTGTTGATTGATGTTATGATCATTTTCTTAAAAGAAAAGCCAAGCAGGCATCCTTCAATATGTTCTTGCAGATATATCGATAATTGATCATTTCATAGCAACGCATAGTTATTAATTATGAATCATTTTCCTTCTTGCTCTGGATGAGACCCTCCACCTCTTCTCCATGTAGTTCGAACGCAGGAAGATCGCAAACACTGCCTTGAAGACAGGATGGATGTTTCTATCTCGTATCACACTTACTTTACGATCGAGAGGCCTTAGTGGGAAAGAACGTATTGGATGATAGGCTTCGCCCACTATGGAACGATATCGTAGTTCTCGATTCC
This sequence comes from Nymphaea colorata, assembly GCF_008831285.2. Classification (NCBI taxonomy): domain Eukaryota; kingdom Viridiplantae; phylum Streptophyta; class Magnoliopsida; order Nymphaeales; family Nymphaeaceae; genus Nymphaea; species Nymphaea colorata. The sequence continues at coordinate 17,745 of NW_022204841.1, read as the reverse complement.
CAATGTCTTGAACAGTTTTAGCAGTTAAATCAGGTAGAACTAAACCCCCTTGGTGTTCCTATGTGAATAACCGAGTACTTGTTATCGATGTAGAGCATCAGCAGTTGGTAGATGGCTACTAGATTGACGGAGTATGAATAGGACAATTTCCTTGCCATTTTAAAGGCCTCTTCGCATTTCTTATTCCTCTGCAGTTTGCGATGCAGGAAGCCCTTCTTGAGGTAGATCATAGCTGCAAGCTATCGCTTACTCGCTGAGAAACTGCTATTGTCGAACTATTTCAGCTTGGACTACCAACTGTCCAGTGAGTTTTGCAACTTGATGTCGTTGTAGAGCAGCATGAATAGCTTCTAAAGGTAGACCCCGCACAGGATCTTAGATTATGTTCGCTTCTATGCTGCTGGCCTGCGAGTGGTGCTCACCTTTGCACTGCATTTGGGCATGTAAAAGGCCTAGCTTTGCTATTCATGCTCGCTGAGATTGCCGTCGAAGGATTAACGCTACTCCTTGTCTGCCTTGTCGCCCTCCTTTTCCTCCTCTTCCTCCCTCTACTTCTACGGCGAGTTCTTGCCCTCCCCCTCCTCCATATCTATCGGCTCAGTGATGCTGACGTTGGGGTCTTCCTCTTCGAACTTCTCCTCGAAGAAGGAGTAATTATCGTTGAATTCCTTATTACTATTCCCCTTGAAGTTTTCCTCCGCGTGTTGGAAATCGGTCTCAGCCAGAAGGAGTCGTTCTATACTTCATGAGCGTTTTCCATCCCCTCTGTTTCTCGTAGCGGACGAGGACGTCGTAGAAGGTGGGGTTGTTGGTGAGCGAGCTTTCGATGCTGTCGAGCATGCTGGTGGTGAAGCCCTCCCTGGTGTTCTTCTTGAGGAGCGCCTGGTGGTTCTTGTACTCGACCAGCCGGTTGTAGAAGTCGTTGTCGAAGGGGAAGCAGAACTAGGGGTACTCGGATATGCTCTTGGTCTTGTTGGCGTAGGACTACAGCTGGAAGACGGTGTTGTTGGACGAGAGGTGGGAGACATCTCTCACCTTCTTTTCGTTGGGGTTGTGGAGGTTGCTGACCAGGTTGAGGGATTTTAGGAAGCGGACGTCTTCGCCGGTTTAGACGAGGGAGATGAGGATGTACGGGATATTTGCTGGCTTGTCCCTCCGGACTACAGCAACGATTTGCCAATATACGCAATTTATGGATACTTTTTCAGAGGAAACAATGCTTCGATTTGATGCTACTTCAGCTTATTCGCATGCCCATGGAGCAGCAACTTCTATGCGGTTTTCACGATGATTTCCGCGTATCTTCTCTGCATCAACTTATATCTCATTTCCGTCTAGTAATACTTGGACAAGCTATGCTTCTTCAGCTCCTCCAAAATAATCTACATACTTCCAAGCCTACATTCAGCAAGTTGGTGAAGTGATTCTCGATGCAATAGTCTATCAGTATCTCTATGGAGAGATTATGACTATTTTCCGCCCACTCCTTCGCGGTCTAATTCCGATACACGTCAAACTCGTATCCCATTTCCCTCAGCTCGCTGAATATCAAATCGGTTACTTTTTATAGCTGAAATTGACGAAGTTTTTGACTATGATTTGAGGAGTTCAATTCTATTCAAAAGGGGATAGATGATGATGTTTGGATAGTTCATGGGGTACAGCGACCGCAAGAAAGAACTGAAGTAGGCTCGCTAGTAGTCAGACTTATCGAAGGGAGCTCCTGCCCCTTCAAATTATACGATTTGACTTCCATACTGCCGGGGATGTTGACTTCGATCTGTATATCTTTCTCTCCATATGCCTGCATTGGTCCACGATTACATCGAACATGAACAACTTGGCCTTTACGGTCAACTTGTTGGGATCTTTGGCTTTGTACCTGGTGGATATGAAGGAGCTGAAATGCGCGGTGGTGGGGAATATGAGTCCATTGATATAGTTTTCCTGCGCGTCTTCGATCCTCTTCTCCTGTTTGAAGAAATTGGTGGAGACCTTGGTCTGGCGGATGCTGATGAGGTCGGGCTCGCCCAGCAGGCAGCTGCCCAGCGACAGCCGCGCCAGCCTGTGGTGCGTTATTGATTCAGACGACATAATATAATCCCTCATCATCGTTAAGTATAAGAAACATGACCGACTTCTTTAAAAAATTCATCAAAAAAGAAAATCACGCTCTCATGTACCCCCCAACCCATACAGACCAGCCATTAGATACCGTACTAATTTCTCCAACTGCATCCTGGAGGCCTTCGAGCGCAGAGGGTGGCAGCGAGTATAGGGGTAATAGTGGGACGTGATATGGAGCGAGAAGGAGTTCATTCCCGAGCTGTACGAGCGCAGGCTTGCCCCGCAGCAAAAGGTGAACCACTTTAGAAACTACCAGGAGCTCTGCAGGAAGGACCAGCTCATCAAGAACCTTAAAAAACATAAGAAAATGCTATAGCGAGAAGGCCGCCCCAACTAAGCTGCACTGTAAGGGTTTGGATATGTAGGTATAACTTCTACCCGCAGACCTTTGTCCTCCCCAATTAGTACGTTATCTTTGCCGATGAGTTCAAGAGACAGCAGAACGCTCTCTCCGCAGAGAATAAAAACATTTGGATCATGAAACCGACCGGCAAATCCCAGGGGAAGGGCATTTTCCTATTCAATAAGCTCACCCAGGTTGCCACTTGGTAGAACCACTCCGCAGAACCCTACATCGCACAGCGCTACATCTGCGACCCCCTGCTGATCGGCGGGAAGAAGTTCGACATCAGGTTGTACGCGCTGGTGGTCAGCTACTCTCCCCTTACCGTCTACTTCTACCGCGGAGGGTTCGCCAGGTTCACGCACTGCAGGTACGACGACACCAAGATCCAAAACTCGGAAATCCACCTCACCAACGTGGCGATCCAGAAGCACGCGGAGGGCTATGATGAAGTCATCGGCGGGAAGTGGTACGTTGACCAGCTCAAACAGTACCTGCTGAGCAAGTATGGGGAGGAGGCCACCAATGCCTCTTTCTTGAAAGTTCAGGACGTGATCATTCGAACCCTAGAAGCACTGCAGAAGGCTATGGCATCGGATCGTAATAACTCCTTCTAGCTCTACGGTTTCGACATTCTTCTGGATTCCCAACTGAATCCGTGGCTGATCGAAGTCAACGGCAGTCCGTCGATGACCGCCAACACTGCCAAGGACAGGGAGTTCAAGTTGGGCCTGTTGGATGATACGCTCACCGTCATCGATATGGAAAAATTGTAAAAAATATATTATATAGCCTGCAGGGAAACGAGGAGCAGATTGGCGGGTTCGACCTGATCTACAAGGAGAAGCCGAAGGGGAAGGACAAGGCCACGCAGCAGAAGATTAGCTTTTTGGGGACTTTTAACAACCGGCTGGACAACTTGAAAAAATTGGCTAAGAGTAATGCTCCACGTTTGAACGATCTTTATGATCAGCGCCGCTAGCAGGAGGAAAAGAAGCGGGTGATGTCCAGCACGAACTCTAATACTCACTAGGCCAGCAAGAGCAGCAACGCATCCAAACGCAACATCACCAACCGCAAGTACCTGCCCATCCAGCAGACCACCAAAGTCCTCACCAGCAACAACACCAACCAGCTCAACAACCACTCCGTAAACATCCCGCCCAAAAACAAGGAATTCGTCATAAAAAACAAGGTTAAGCGGGAATACACCAACGAGAACTAGGGCAGGCCTTGATTTCCCGCCTCCCATTTTCCCTTCCCATGATTTTCTTTTCTTATGGTCATCTATCATAAAATGTGAAGGATTTATCGCTATTATGCTAGCATTTTCATGAGAAAATATATCATCTTTCGAAGAAGGCCTCGGTTGAAGGGATGTACCTCCCCTCGGCAGGCTCCGCCATGATGAAGTCCTGCAGTCGCTCCAGGAAGTAGGCTCGTCCCAAATATTGGATTTGGGTTCTCGGGGAGGTTCTATCTGTTCGATGGCCATCATGGAGTGGATGGAGGGCTACTTGATGCTTTCCTCTTCCTTGAGCAGGGGCGTTTCCTTATAGAGCAGTCCCTACGCTGACATTTTCTCAGACCACTCCAGTTGGTACTTGGTAGCGTTTTGTGCGAAGGTGAGTTCTTCCTGGGGGTTTGTCTTCATTTGGAAGGGGGGAAGGCCGACTACAAATTCGCATGAGGTGGTTCCTCCGCGTGCGACCGCCTCAGCGACTGCGGTCGGGATCAAATCGGCCAGCTGTCCCCAGCGGTGGGTGCTCCTGAAGATGTTGGTCACCTGGTGGCAGTGTTCGTTGTTTCTTAATGGGCGTTTCGGCCTCTCCATCGAAATATTTCTATATATAATGAAGAAGCATAGGAAGTTATGTAGAAAAGGAAAGAAATCAAAGAAGAAAAAGAGACCGCCAAGGAAGATACCATCGCAAGGGAGATGCGACTATTTTTATTTTTTAGGATTGGGGGCAAAAGATAGTATCTGATTATCAATCGCCAAGGATGTGGCCTTTTTAGAAATAACTGAAATCAAAAAAATATTGTGATTTTTTATCGTGATTTTCGTTAAATATCACCCCTTTAGAAGACCGAACAAAGTATATACCTTTTCTGTTGAAGGCTTTCATAATTTAAAAAATGAGAAAAGAATTTATTTTTTATGAATGCCTAATTTGTGACTGCATGAAACGGCGCTTCGGATAGCCACACTACAAACGTTCCAAACATGGACAGGCCTCTTCGAAAATCGATAAAGATAAACCATCATGAAAATTAACTTGCATTTTTCAATTTGGGCCAATCCTATTCCCCAAAATTTCTATTCAAGGGTTCCACAACGATGCTCTTCACTTTCTATATCCCCTCGATCCTCATTTTCTCGTGGATTTTATTGATTCTGGTTTTCTTTTATCCCTGGTGGGAAATATTGCGAAAATATTATTTTTTGGCTTGCGTGTACACTTCGCTGTGGCGTACGAAATGATCCAAATTGATCACTTCTCTTGACAGCTCGTTGAGGATGAAGGTCCCCCATTGGTTTTTTTAAAATTATTCGTAGATGCGGTTTTATACTTCCATCATTTGAACCTCGTGTTTATTGCATTGAAATTGAAGCAGGGATTTTAGTCGCTTGTTCTCTTGCTGTAAATCTGAGACCTGAGACTCGTATTTACCGATGCACTGTGAAGCAAACCCGTACGCCTTGACTGCGATTTCCTCGATGATGGTGGTATAATTCTCCACCAATTTTGCCATCATCTCATCAACATCATCGTAATTTTCCATTCTCTTCCACTCCTTAAGCAAGTTTTAGAAGGATTGGTGCGCCTGGTAGACTTGCTTTACGATATCCTTCCCATCACCTTCAGGCTTAATGCAAAGGATATTCACCATCTTGCTCATTTTGGCCTTCACTCCCATCGTTGCATTCTCGTTTGGCTTATAGATGGCCTTCAATCTTTCGATGCTCTTCTCGTTGACTAACTTGGGTTGCTATTTTTTCTCCACGGATCTATGGTCGGACATCTTGGTGACTGACCTCTTGCCCTACCTGTTAGGACCGTATCGGTTGAGCGTGGAGGGCGTGTTGTAGAGGTGCAGGAGGGAGTTGGAGTCATTGGGATGGGTCTTTTTTCGGTAGGTCTTGACGAGTGTTTCCGTCTTGAGGATGTAGGCTTCGTTATTGAGGGATGAGCTGGGTTTGAATTCGAGGCTGTTTTGCTTTACATGGTGGGGTTTCATGGCTGTGCCTTAAACACTATCAACCAATATAATTCGCAACCTCATTATCTTTTTTTGTCTTTACTTCTCTGGCCCACCTCAAAACCTCCTCCTTTTTCCTCTCCTATCCATCCCGCCTCTCCAGTCCACCCTCAGGCTTCTCGGTGTGATTGATCATATAAGTCCATCGTTAATAATTTCAAATCATATGGGTCAGAGCAGCAGCAATCCCTTCCGGTAGGGCGGCGACTTAATGTCGGAATACTCCATCTAGAGCAAGCAACCCTAGCTCTCTCTCACCTTCCTCACGCACAAAAAGACAAGAAGAGAGTACCTGCTTCGCGAGCAGACCTTCAACGACCTCAGAGACTTCGGCCAGAGCTCAGACCGCCTCAAGAAGCGCAAAGAAGTCAACGACCCCCACCTCACCAACCTCGTCCGTACTTATCGAAGGAGATAGGCATATAGGAACGCACCGAAGATCACCTCTGCTCCAACTTCTACAAGATATACTCCCTATGGGAATACCCCAGCAAGTCCCTCGCCGATGAGATCACCGCACGAGCTCTCGAGAAGAAAAGATTCGTGGGGACGTAACTGTGGTCGATACTTGCCGGCTCCATCATGGGCCTTGCTGCTCTGCAGGAGCAGTAGATAAAGCACTAGTGCCTCACAGCTAAGGCTATCCTCACCGACGAGGATGGAAATATCAAGGTGGTCGACCCTTTGGCCCACGCACTCCTGCCCAACATCGATTGCGTGTATAACAACCGAAGCATCAAGCACATTTACCTTTCCCCCGAGCAGTGCGAGTCGGTAGAGACGCAGAAGCCGATCATCAATAAAAATCCATATAAAAACGATGTGTTTGTCTTGGGGATGATCATCCTCGAATGCGGGCTGCTGGACAGACAGGACCAATGTTACCTGAACGATTGCTCGGAGGTCAACTTCTAAAGGATAGAGGCGAATTTGAAAAAGTTTGAAGAGTTCTACGGGGAGGATTTGGCCAAGTTTGTGGAGACGATGCTGTCGCGAGACATAAGGAACAGACCTGACTGGGCAGAGCTGGTCAAGTACGCCAATAGGAATAGCAGGAATGGCAAAGATAATCGGACTTCGCAAGTACCCAAAAGAGATCATTTCATCACACGAGTGATGGCCAGTGAAGCCGATTCTAAGAGAGGACAAAGCAATCAACAATCCATGAGAGCAGTAGCCGAACCACCCAAGAGTTTATTCTACAAACAGCAGCCACAACCTCTACCACAGCAGACTTACGTATCTCCTGCTCCCTACCAACCGCAAACCAATCCATACATCAGCCAAGCCAACCAAGAAAAGGTCAAATCTACTCCTCCTCCCTTCGCTCCGCCGCCACCCTCTGGAAACTCCATCCAGCTGCCCACCCACACTGTCCCCGTCTTCTACAAACCGCCATAATACTCCTACAAGCCCGTGTAGCAGTTCAATCCTGCACAGAGCAGCAGCAATCCCTTCGGCGTTACTTTCAGCAGCACCCAAGCCTTCCAGCAACAGCCGCCGTCTCAATTGCCTCAGCGCCTTCCTCCCAATCCTACTTTGTCCCTCCCATCCAGCAGCCCACTCCGCAGGTAATGGTTTCCTAGAAATTCATGCCTAACTTCACCGGCGCTTTCAGCAAGGACGGCCTCTCCTCCATCCCCTTCGTCAACGACAAGCAGTCCATCTCCTCCAACCTCACCTCGGTGCTCGACCAGCGCCCCCTCGACGCCTCCAGCATGGCTCAATACGTCCGACCAGCTCAGTCAGTCAATTACTAAATAAACCGCCCCCACTTCCCCCCTGACGCAGCCGGCATCCCTCCTCCCCTCTCTCACCCCTATCCCTTCGACCCAAAGCTCACCCACACTCCCTAGCTCCTCGTGGACACCAGCTAGCTCTAGTTGCAGCCGACCTTCGTGGAGGAACACTTCAAGATGGGCAGCAGGTACGAAGGCTACAAGCTGAACGGTCAGCGTCACGGCCGCGGCAAGTTCTTCTACCAGGACGGCGGCAGCTACGACGGCGAGTGGCGCGAGAACAAGATGGAGGGACAGGGCACCCTCTACTACCAGTCCGACCGCATCGCCTACGAGGGCTCCTGGGTCGCCGATAAGTTCCAGGGCTTCGGAAAACTCTACAACGAGTACCCCCAGCCTCTGGACGGCGGCTTCGATTGCAGTGATTTCGACGGAATCGACGAATACTGGGCCTACTACTAGGGTAATTCTTTCTTGATTTAGGCAATTTCAACGAGGACCTGAAGGACGGGCACGGGATATTGAAATTTTCAAACGGATAGACTTTCGAGGGAACTTTCCGGGAGGACATGGTGGAGGGCGAGGGCGTTTTTTATTGCAGGGATGGACGGAGGGTGCACGGCATCTGGCACGAGAACCACCTCGAGCAGGAATTGCAATGATCTTATCAATTCATATTACGCCACACATGCTCTAGCCTATATGTATACCACATAATACCACATACAAAAAAGACAGTAAATTGCCAAAACTCCCTCTTCCCTCTCAGACAGCAAAGAGTAACTATAATCCAACCTGTTTATCTGTCCTACTGATGGTGATTGTGCGTGTATGGGTTGGTTGCTACCATTTTTATTGTTATAAAGTGATGATTATTTGATGAATATATAAATGACATAGAAGAACTCCGACCTGCAAATCAACCTCAGCCGAGTGCCGCAGTCTCCGTGGCCCGCCCGCTACGTCTACACCTCCATGATCAACCCGAAATACTCGGAAACCTCCCGCAGCGATAAGTTCATACCCTTCCAGTTTCGCGATAAACATCTGCCGCCCGCCAATACCAATCGCAACGCCAATTTTAGCTTCATTTAACCCACACAGCCTCGCGCCTACCCCAGGTTTGACCCAGACACCAGATCCGCTGCATAAAACCGCAACTTTAGAAAAACTGGCCACAAGGTCACCACTCTACGAGAGTTAACGCACACGCCTGATACCCCAAAACTACGCTAAACCAACTCCACCAAGTGCCAGAGTCCCAAGGCAAGCTCCTCCCTGCAGCGTTCGAAGGTGTCCGATTTCAAGCGAATCCGTCTGCTGGGGAGGGGTAAATTCGGTGACGTTTATCTCGTGAAGTACGCGCTGTCCCACCTAGGCACCGCCGGACGGGGTTCATGGCTGCGCTGAAGGTGATCCGCAAGCTGGACCTGCAGTGTGGCTCCGAGGAGGAAAACGCGAAATCCATCGCCCAGTTGGCGCGAGAAGTAAAAGTGCAGGCCTTCCTGGAACACCCCAACCTCATACGCCTCTACGATTTCTTCGCTGATTAGGAACACGTGTACCTCCTGCTTTAATTGGCATGCGATGGGCCTCTGTTTTAATTGCTGGAGAAAAAGAAGAGCTTTTCGGAAGAGACCACCTCCATCATCGCCAGGGAGGTCGTAGAAGGGGTGGATTATATGCATCGGCATGATGTTATTCACCGGGACTTAAAACTCTAAAACATAGTCCTCTCGCATGTACTTCAATTGTAACGCAGGGCATGGCGAAGATATGCGATTTCGGTTGGTCGGTGCACTGTCCACGCTAGTTTCGGACCACTCTGTGCGGGACTCCGCTCTATCTTTCCCCTGAGATCCTCAGCGGGAAGCAGTACAACAAGAAGATCGATACTTGGGCGATCGGGCTCTCACTCACTAGCTATTCACTGGCGAAAACCCATTCAAGATCAAGCACAAGGACGACCTGTCCAAGATCATCACGGAGGACTTCTAGATGGAGCAAGGCTCGCCCGAGCTGCGCAGTTTCGTCACCTTCATCCTCAGAAAAACCCAGCCAAACGACCCGACGCCGACACCATCAAGCGGCACCCCTTCATCGAAAAGTATAGAGACCTGGAGACCTCGGAGGAACTGTGCCAGCTGGCCGACCGAAAGCCGAAGCGGCGGGGCGGGAATGGCGGGGTGTGATTTTTTTATAGAAGTACTGGCAAGCCTGTCTATTTGACTGAAAATGGTCAGATATCAAAGATCTCCTCCTCCAGATCGGCGAGCTCCTTTGCGATGTCGTCAACGCCCTCCTCTTCCACCAGGTTTCCTCTTCCTCCCCCTCCTGTCTGCGTCTCAGGGCCTCCTGTCTCCTCTTCTCGAATTCCTGATACTCCTTGCTATTGATCAATTTCTCCACCTAATTTCTCGTTTCTTCCGACGCGTCTCGCGGCAGTTGGCTGCGTACCACTGCTTCATAGGTCTTGACTTGGCTGCAGCGAGTCTTGAGGTATTTGTAGGCGAAGTAAGTGCAGGGGATGGCGAGAGGACGAGCGTGAGAATGAGGAAGTCGTGGAAGCCGGAGGCGTAGCGTGTGATGATGAGATAGAGCTAGAGCAGGATGATCAGGCACATTGCTGCCAGGACCGGAGGGCGCTCCAGGTCAGACCATGAAAACATACAAATATTATCAGTTCAAATCTGAAATACTGCCGCACAACGGTTACCATATACATAAAAACGAAGGGAAAAATTAATTAATAGGAAAGGTTGGCAAGGGATGGCAAGAATGGGGCAATGCTTATGGAAAAGGAGAGCAAGGAGGGATGGGATGGACGGGGTGAGAGTGGAAAATGAATTATAAATAATCACTCTTGTGTGCATATGCGGGTCTCCTCCCTAATCTTCTCCAGGTTCTGCTCCACGTTGGTGCGAAATATACTCAAATTTGGAAGGATTTATGAGATCTACCGCCACAGGGGCTGCACGATGCTGCCCAAGAACCACTCCTGGTCGCTGTATAAGCTGCCTAGCCCCTATAGACGAACCCACGGGAAACTTATAGGCCCATCTTTTACTCCAGCTTCGCCTGTGCGTCGAATTAGTAGGCCAGTAGTGCGGCCCACCCCATGTAGATGTCGTAGTCGAGGCAGGGATTTCCGATATCGCAAGCGTGGAAGAGCTGCTCCATGAGGGCCTTGATAGATGTAGGGAATACCCATTTGTGGTCTGCGAGAGGAGCGGTGCGAAGATTGCGCAGCGTGGATATTCCGTGGGTGTGCGATGCCATGTCGGTGCTGAGGATGAGGCGGGTGATGATGTGCTTGGCCTGCTGCTGGTTGGAGAGGAGGGGGAGGAAGTCCAGGTGGGGGTTTTCCTGCAGGATCTGCCAGAGCGTCCTCACGTGCATGTGCTACAGAACCGCAACGTTGTCGCTTAGTCGAGCCAGCTCAGTCTTGTTCTGAACTTAGAATTGGTTGTTTGTTCCCTTGTGGCCCAAATCGTGAGATAAAGCAGCGACTGTAATGCAAAACTCTTCTTCAGGGGAGAACAGTGATTTGAGGGCAGGTTATCTTTCGATGCACTGGAAGTTGAGCTGCGTAAAAGGACAGTTACCAGCATCAGCGTGAAGGCGTGGGAGAAGTTGTGGTACGAGACGGGGAGGTAGTGCTGGGCGATCACAGAGAAGAGGTGCTGCAGGGGGGCGAATTTTCGAGCCAAAGCGTTGTCCTGCAGCCGCGTGCAGGCGAAACTCACCAACTCACGCACCTTGTAGCTGAGCACTGGGAAGGACGGATGCAGAAGGTGACTAGTTGTCACTTCTTGCGCGTCTGCATGTGGGGCCAAGCGTATAAGTTGGAAAGCGGATGGGTAATGTTCCTGTATTCCCTGCGTTTTCCATAAAAAAAGTTGTATGTTGGTCATCTCCATCCTATTCCTGAGTTCTTCCTCGTGGGTATTGAGGTACTTGGGCAGTGAGGCTGCGATATGGGCGAGGTGTGAGTTGCGGAGCGAGCGTTTCCTGGCCTTGTTCTGCTTCTTCTCCTTGGTGCACGACTACATCCTATCTATAATGATCGATAATGTTCCATTTTCTGTTAAGTCGTCGCAATAACCCCCCCAAGCACGAGAAACTAACGCACCAACCAAATCCAAACGGAGGCCGCCGGAGAGCAGCAGGGCAGCGGCGATGCTCTTGGGGGAAAAGAAGAAATGGAATGACTCACTTTGAAAATGGCCTATTATGGCAGCTCCCAAGAAAGTATAATATGGACTGTACCGACCCCTTCAACCGCACCTACGCATCCGCACCCACCTCTTCCATATTCTATCAATCAAATAGCCGAATATTTTACACTCCCAGAAGTGATGCACGGGTATCCCCATCATTTCTTCTCAGACTTTACCGCAGATACTGAGAATTGCTTTGCCTTGGCTGCGTTGTAGACCCGGTAAGGCAATTTCACCGGGCTGAAATTGTTGAGGTCCTGGTCGAAAAGATTGAAATTGGCCTTTTCCAAATTCTAGAGGTAGTATTCTGTCTCCACGCCGCGCAGAAAGGCCGGAAGGTGTGCTCGGGAAACGATTCAGGATGCTCCCGGTAGATTTTGACTGCCTATTCGTAGGCGCGCTTGGCGTAGGAAGCCACCTAGAGGGCTGCGTCGAAGAGCTACTCGGACGGCTTGCCGTAGACTCTGTCCCAGATGTTGCGGACGGTGAGATTGTACTTGGTGAGGACTTCTTCGGGGAGGAAGAAGCGGTTGTTCCTGAGCGAGTAGGGTACTCTTCTCAGATATTCGCAAATGCCGATCTGACTTAAGGGATTAATACTGCTTGTCCGAGGTAGCTGATGGCGTCGCGCATGTGTTCGTTCTGCACTTCTATGCGTAGGAGTTCGAGGGTGAGTGCGAGGATGGTGCTCTTGGCGTCGTCGGCCATGCGTCGCATGTCCCCCATGGTGGCGATGCTCCTGCTGCCGATCTATTGCCCCCGGACTGCGATCATGCGCTGGAAGTAGCCGTTCGTGAGGGGGTGGTTGTTCACCGAGTGGTGAAGGCAGATGCACAGTGGCTATTGTTGTGGCTTTTCTCCAGAGTAGATCCGATGCATAGCCTCTTTCCAAAAATTGAGCTTGCCCTGCGCTGAATCCCCCAGACCATACCCAGTGACGGTTCTCGTGCATTCTCTGATATCTTGGTGAGTTCCATATCGAACAGGTGGATCGCGTAGTATGCGGGTCTGACGGGTTGCGGTAGGTAGCTGGCGAGCATGTAGGTGACCCACGTCCTGCTCCTCAGGGTCTCCTCGACGTACTTTTGCGCGGAGCTTAGCTCTTCAGCGGTGAACTGCTGCACGCTTCCGAAGCGCATGGCACGTAGGCCTCTGTTCAGCAAGTTCAGCATCAATTACTATTATACAACCTCAACATCCTGCCGACCGCTTCGGTCCTTGCTCCCAGGCATCATATCCTTAAGGATATATCTGTATCTTATGAGATCCTTCTGGGAGGGTATGCTTACCGTTGAATAGAATATAAATGAAGGCGAAGGAAAGCGTGGACATTCTGGCCAAACTGATAATAATCGGCGACAGCGGGGTCGGCAAGACCAACCTTATCCTCTCCTTCGTGGGCGAGCGCTTCAAGGAAAGCTATGTCGCCACCATTGGAGTGGATTTCAAGGCAAGAACTCTCGAAATGGATGGAAAAAAAGTTAAATTGCAGATCTGGGATACCGCTGGCCAGTAACGCTACCGCACCATCACCGAGACATACTACAAGGGCGCCTCAGGAATAGTCCTCACTTACTCTATCACTGACCGGGATTCCTTCCAGAATTTAAATGGATGGATGACCCAAATCTCATAGAAGGCTCCTCCGGGCGTCCCCAAGATCATCTTCGGAAATAAGAAGGATTTATAGAGCGGCGAGTGGTCAGCGTCTAGGAGGGACTTGCTCTGGCGATGCGTTACTCTACTCCGACTGGCCCGGTGATGTTCCGGTAGGTGAGTGCGCGTACGGGCGAGGGGGTGCAGGAGGCCTTTTCCGCGATCTGCAAGGAGGTGAAGGTGATTTTCTAGCGGTAGAACGTGATAAAACCGGTGATCAAGATCGCCACCGGCAAGGAGAAACAAGAAACTGAGGGCAACGGATGCAAGTGCTGATAGTTTATATGAGGTTTAGATCAATACCTTTCCCCCAATCATAGAGCCTAGTTGTAGTACTGGCACACCCGTCCCCACTTCCCCCGCACTCGCTACGAGATGTATTTCTAGTTTATGTCCAGCAGGAAGGAATTGGAGACCTTCTTGTAGGCCTACCGGATGAAGGCCGTCACCTGCGAGTTTTCCTTCTTCATGCGGGTGCGCAGGGCATCGAGGGCGACCTTGCGGTGCTCCTCCTGGTGCTATTTCACCCTTTGGAGGATGCCGCCCACGTCGAACTGCATACTGCGGATGAAAGACACCTCCAGCACAAATGCCCGCATGAAGTGGTCGAACACCTAGCTGCCCTTCTGCTACAAGTGTACCGATTAGTAGTCCTACAGGTCCCGCAACAACTGGTAATGCGCCATCGTCAGCTCCATCATGCCGTCTACTTCCCCCTCCAGCTTCTCCTAATTGCCCTGCTTCAGGTTGCGCAGGTCGTTGTACTTCTCTGCGAATTTGCGCATATCCTCCTCCTTGAGGGAGCCGATCCGCTGGCCCAACTTGACCTCGCTGCCGATCACCTGCAGCTCTGTTTAGTTATCCTTGATTGTCTGCTTCAACTATGCATAGCGCCATATTTACACTGCGAATTTTCTCCAAGGAATCATTGACCTTACTATCGAAGAACTTGACCCTGTCCACCAACTGCTGCTCGAGTGTGGGCTGCTTTGCCTGTTGCAGGAAGTTGAGTATCTCGTTATCATAGCCCTCAATGAGCGAATTCTGATTTTGGTATAGGACTGTGACGTAGGACTGGAAAGCCTTGACGATATCTGTGAGGAAGCCATTGTCCTGCAGGATGTATTTTTCGAGCTATCGGTTGATGGATTAGAGACTGTTGCGGTAGTCCCACTCGGCCTTGCGCTTCAGCTGCATGATGTTGTAGATGGAGTCGATCAAACGGTGCTAGAATTGGCTGGCAGCCTTTATGCTCTATATCTTCTAGTACAGCAGCACCCGCTTCATCAGGATTATTATAATAGGGAATGAGGAATATATTGGAGTGGAGAATGGGAAGGGAAATTGTGGGACTGAGAGATAGTTGATGATGCTTTTGCTCTATTTAGTATTAAAAGGATATCAATATGCATCACCATATCAATAAGATATGATCAATCCTTATGAGTGAATATGAGTGGAAATCGCTGTTTTCCCTATTGCTTTGGATATTCCTTTCTGATTTTGTTATTATTTCTTTTATTATGAAGGCAGGCAAGTTCGTGATTGGCATATAGGGCAGCGCTAACAAAGTAGGCATAGGTAATCCCCTCACAACAAAGGCATCGTCGACTTTTAAGGCAACATCCTCGCCAATCCGCGCAAGACCTTCGTCACTCCGCCCGGCACTGGGTTCCTGCCGAGGTAGACTGCCGATCACCACGCCAAACAAATAATTCCTCTCATTAAGGAGGCACTAAAAGAGGCAAAACTGTCCCTCAAGACAGACATAGGTTGCTAATGCGTAATATAGCTCTGATTGCGTATACCAAGGGCCCAGGAATGGGACCACCTCTGAATATCTGCGCACTAGTGGCACGAACTCTTTCTCTGCTGTTCAAAATACCGTTGATTGGCGTCAATCATTGCGTTGGCCATATCGAGATGGGGAGATTGGCGACAGGGATCCAGCATCCTACTGTGCTGTACGTGAGTGGAGGCAATAGTCAAGTTATTGCTTATGCTGGTGGTAGATATCGTATCTTCGGTTAAGCTTTGGACATCGCAGTAGGCAACTGTCTGGACAGGTTTGCAAGACTGGCAAACATCTCCAACGATCCTGCTCCCGGTCTTAACATTGAAAAACTGGCTCGGGAAGGCAAGACCCTAATTTAGGCTCCATACACGGTGAAGGGCATGGACATGAGCTTCTCAGGCATCCTCACCTACTTCTAAGAAGTCATAGAGATCCTTCCCCACCTCAAACTGCCCGAGCTGGCAGCGAGCGGCGACATAGACGAGGAGGAAATGCAGAGAAGAAAGAGGAAGAAGGGCAAGGCTGCAGGCAGGGAGAAGCTAAAGGAAAAGCTCCCGGAGGGACTCACCCTAGCCGACCTCTGTTTCTCGCTTCAGGAGACCATCTTCGCGATGCTGGTGGAGGTGACTGAGCGGGCGATGAGCCACTGCGGATCCAAGGAGGTGATCGTGGTGGGCGGAGTGGGCTGCAACGTCCGACTGCAGCAGATGATATAGGCGATGGTGGAGGAGCGGCAGGGCAAGATGGGCGGGATCGACTAGCGCTACGCAATCGACAACGGCGCCATGATCGCATACGCAGGCATTCTCGAGTACCTCGCCACTGGAAAGTAGACGAAGCTGGAGGACTCGTGGATCACCCAAAGATTCAGGACCGATTAGGTGGCAGTCACCTGGCGCACAGATTGATTTCTCCAGTGTATGTTCATTTAAATAATCATGTATGAGGACGAGTGCTCCAGGGAACTAAGGAACGAAATATAGCAATTGAAAAATCAGCTAAAAAAGCAGCAGGACCTGTTGTCGGGAGAGGAGAAGTGGTAGGGGGATGAGCTGTATAAGGAATTGAAGGATTTATAGGCCATCCGGGGGGAGAAGCAGGCGGAGTATAAAAAGTTGATGCGCGACCATTTCAAATTCGCGAAGGGGAGCACCCTGGAGAAGCAGGGCGATGCCTACCTCTAGTAGAAGCTGAAGAAAATGGTCAATAATGTGAGTCACGATATCGACAACATCCTCTATAGCAGGGCCGCCAAGAGCAGCATATCCAGCTCGTCTAGTCACTCCAGCGTGGAGTATTCGGATTGGCTGGAACAGTAAAAATAGGAGCAGCACCACAAGCAGCAGGAAAAGATATTGGAATAGATAAAGTAGCTGTAAAAGATATTGGAAAACATGAAATGACTCCTCACGGAGCGAAATGATGCATGATGTTTATGATGTTCATTTACTCTTCAAAAAATCATCCATAAATGGCACGTTAGTGTCCAGCATTAGGTCCCAGAAGTAGCAGCTTCCTGCGTAGTTGCCGATGTTGTGACTGTGGTGGTGGTCGTGGTAGGCTGGACCGATCACCAAAGGAACCACCCGCATCGGACTCCACTCCAGCTAGTACCCTGAATGCCCCTCAGTGCTGATTAACACTTTCCAGCAAATCCAGAAGAAAAAAGTAAAGCAGTGGGCTCTGCTCCCCAAGACGATGAAACCCATGGCCGATGGGAGCTGCGTTATGCTCATATGTACCAAATTGGCAACGATGAAGTCGACGGGGTGGAAATACTCGGTCAGCCAGGTGTAGAGGGTGTCGAATTAGTGGTGGACCTTATGCATCTTGTAGAAGAAGGGGTGGGAGTGGAAGAGACGGTGTCCCCAGTAGAAGAAAAAGTCCTCGATGAAGTACACGATGAAAACTTGGCTAAATAGTTCGCCAAATTCGGGAAAATCGTCAAACCTCACCCTGATTCCTCTGAGATTAGAAAGATAGACGGCAAGAGGATAGACGAACAATTGATTAAGAAGGAGATTTTTGATGGATTTGGTTAGCATTTCAGGCCAATTCTTCCTCTCCCAGGGTCGCGTTGACTTTTTGTTAATGAGTCGTTTGGCATAGTACTCGCTCCATCCCAAATACCCGGGGAGGTAGATGAGGAAGCTGACAAACTGGAAGGCCAGGTGGCAGATGAACCCGCCGATGAATATGAACTGCGGTTTGTTTTAGATGTGCTAGGGCCAGTATTTCCTGCCCAGTTGCAGACTCACCCACATTATGCCGAAGAGAAGAGCGGTGCCTATGGTGATGTTGAGAAGGCCTTTCTTCTGGTATCGCTTCTTCTCGATAGCGATAATTCTCTGCAATTTTTGCAACATAACTATCATAATACACCATTGCATCATTGATCAAAATAGCCATTTATCATACTCCAATAAAAAGAGCTATCGAATAAAGTACTAAGATACTATTATTCATACGTTTTGTGTTTTTATGGAATCAGTATTTGGAAAAAAACAACAGGGGTTGGGGTTGGGGTTGGGGTTGGGGGTTGGGGTTGGGGTTGGGGTTGGGGTTGGGGTTGGGGTTGGGGTTGGGGTGGGGTTGGGGTTG
>NW_022204840.1:0-31397 GCF_008831285.2 Nymphaea colorata | reverse complement strand
TCTGGAAATTGGCCGGAATTGTCTAATTCCGGCCACTGCTGCATTGATTCCGGCATCACTCCATCCCGGGCTGCAAGTGTTCGAGTTATTCGTGTGTGCATTTGGGAGATTCCGGCCTCAATTGGGGAAAATCCGGCCACATTTGGGGAAAGCACTCTTGCGTCGTCACATTTGGGGATTTCGCATTTGTCTCACCCAAATCGGTAAGTGATTGCTTGACTTGGGCCCTTCGCCATCTCCACCACATATCTGTACACGTGGCATGATCGGGAGCACTTGGAGAGAACCTTGGAGTGAAATCCTCCACATCCCTAGCCTGTAGCTAGTGGATCACATTTGGAAGGGGCGAGTTCTCTTTTGAGAGATCTTCTCCTACTTCGTAGGTGGCTGATCACCTTGTTGACTGCCACCTCCTCCTCCATTTTAGCTAGGATATTGCCCAGCCACACACCTCATCAGCCAAATGCCGCCACCTCACCTATACACCTCACCAAGATCCCTAGCCTCTCTCCTACGTATTAGGGAGATAGCCCTTCTAGAACGCCACCTAGCCTAGAATCTTGGAGGACAATCCTATCATGGAATATTCTCCATATTCTTAGCCAACTCTACCCTACCCAATTACCCCGAGCTCACCCGAACTTACCAAGTTACCACTTGCCTTTCCATTTCCATTTTCTCATCTACCCTAAACCGAGCCACTCAAACCCACCCTAGCTACTTTGTAGGAACCCTCATTTGAGTCCCTTCCCCACACCCGGTCAACCGAAGATTTTGACCGTAGGACCTACCTAGCCTACTCTACCTATGACCTAGCTCGCTGGCCAAACCTAGCCCGGGCCCACCTGGTCCCACCTGGTCCCACCTGGTCCGAACCCACTCAGTCCAAGTCCCGCGCCTAGTTGGTTTCAACCTTAGCGCCAAGGAAGACCGCGGCATTGCTAGCCGCATCCTTGAAGTCTTTGGAACCGGCGGGCCTTGATCCAGCATATTCCGGCGACCTCCGGCCACCTCCGGCCACCTCTGCTCTTTTTCCGGCGACTCTCCGGCGTGGATTCCAGAAGGTCCCCCAGACATCCAGCAAGGCGTTGAAGTGCTCCTAGGCGATTCCGGCGGGGTGATCCTACTTCACGCGTCTCTTGGAACGGCTTGACTTCACTCACGGCCTCTTCTTTTGGAGTTCAGCTCTGCACCAGCCCTCTTCTTTCGTGTTGCTGGTAGTCCTCGAGTGTGGAATCTCACCTCGAGGCTTTTGACTGCTTAGCCAAGCTAGCCTTGGCCGGTACACTCTACTCCTCTCTTTAGACACGCGGGAGGTAGCATTTATTTCTGCATTTTGCTTTCAGCCCGACCGTGAGGTCGTAGTTGTGCATAGAGGGACCTCCGCGGCACTGCGCCAAGGACACGACCTCGTGCCAGCACTAGCCTCCTACGGGTGGGTGTGGTTTGTGCGTTTAGGCGTGGTTTGCATGGTTTGCTTGAGTGAGTTTGAGTGATTTTTAACAAATGTATCGCTTCCGCTTGTATTAGCCTCGCATCTCTTAGATTTGTGTAGTAGGTTTTGCTTGGATTTGGGTATAGCCTCTCTTGTATTCCGCTACCTATCCGGGATTTTCTAAGTCGGGGTCCTGTCCGACTGGGTAGTGTCTTTGTTTTAATTTGTCTAGGAAGTCTTCTGGTTGGTCCAAGGTGATCGTGGGGGTAGGCACGGCCGTTGGTTTCAGACTTAGGTCGGCCACGGACAAGACCCTACCAATTTGGTATCAGAGCCTCCTTGGAGCAGCAGCAAGCAAGTACAGTATCGGCATTTCGGATTTTATACAGGGCAGAATACAGCTGGAATTCTTGTCAGTGTCAGAGTCAGTGGTTTTCAACTAGTCGTGTGATTCTTTTAGACGTTTGGATTTCTGATTTTTTTTTGGACTTAACCATCGCAATGGTTAAGAAGAAGCAAGTCGTGCCCGAGGCACCAGATGTTGAGGCGGAGACCTCAGCCAATGAGGAACAGCCATCTACTGAGATGGAGGTATACGCGGTGGAAAGAATGGTTCACATCGAAAATGAGGTTTTGAAAATCCGCCACGAGATGAGCGACTACAAGAAACAACTTTCTAAGCTCAACGAGTTAGATGAGATCAAGGAGATGATGAGAGTCATGACGGCCAATCAAGAGGCCCTTAGGAGAAACAACCCGGATCCCCCACAGCCCCACGTTGATAAGGGCAAGGGCATACTCAATGGACCGCCCAACGTCGGTCCTAATCCCTTCCATTCGCAAGCCGGCCCTAGTAGACCACCACCCGGGGGGAATAACAGCAATAATGGAGGTTTCCAAGCACAGCCCACCAACCTCAACAACTATCACGGTGGGCATCATAACTCCTCGCCTGATTGGGAGAACCGAGAGCCTTATGGACCCCAATCCAGCCAGTATAGGTCCAGATTTGGAGGCACACAGTGGGAGAATATTAATTCAGATCGTAGATGGGGTGATAGAGGAGACCGTGAACCACCTTCTTGGGAGCCGTATAGAGAGCGTCAGGCAGCGCCAAGAAACCAACCAAGGATTCCTATGGTTCGCATTGACTTCCCTAGATTCAATGGCAAGGAACCCTTAGATTGGATTTTTCAAGTGGAGGAGTACTTCACATGTCAGATGATTCCTGATGAGGAATGGCTTCAAACGTCCATTCTACACTTCGATGGCGAAGCTAGGAGATGGTATCGTTGGCTCAAGCTCAAGGAGCCAGTCAATACGTGGGGAGAGTTCAAAGAAGCTCTCATGCTCAGATTTGGTGAGTCTTCCTATGTAGATTACGACATCGAGTTGCGTAATCTAAGACAAACCGCATCAGTTCAAGAATACCAAGCCAAGTTTGAGAATTTAGCAAGCATGGTTGATTGGACGCCCAAGTCCCTCATTGCCGCATTTGTTGGAGGATTGAAGGAGGAAATTCAGATAGACATACGGGCTGAGCCCAACACGGAGTTGCGGAAGTGCTTTGCCAAAGCACGTTCCATCGAGGATAGGCAAAGAAAGAAACAAGCCTTGTACCGACAATGGAGAAACCCCGGAACAGTCCGTGTGAGGGAGATCCCTCAACCGCAAAAACTCCTTCCAGCCCCTCCGCGTAAAGAAGAACCTAAACCCGCTTTCAAGGGTCGAGCGCCTCCTGTACTAACTCGGGAAGAAAGAGAAGAGTTAATCAAGAACAAGCAGTGTTTCTGGTGTAAAGAAAAGTGGGACCCTACGCACAAGTGCAAGCACATTCGATTCTACACGGTTTTGGATGATGACGCCGACGATGAAGAAGATCAATCCCCTATGATCGAAGAAATAGAGGAATTGGAGGCCCGAGAAGAGCCTCAAGAGCAGGAAAGGCCACCCCTTGAGGGCGCTTGTCATACCATGACAGACCCTAACCGACCAGATGCTATGAGAGTTATAGGGCAAATTGGAAAGAGAAATGTTCTTGTTCTTTTGGATTCGGGGCTACTCACAATTTCGTGGGTGACCACCTCGCTCAGGAATTGAATTGTACCATCGAAGAGCACCCAACTCTTAAAGTACTGGTGGCCAATGGTGAGTGTCTCCCTTGCACTCGCAAGTGTGCAAACGTAGAGCTCGTGCTTCAGAAGATTCCTTATACAGTCGACTTGCTAGTTGTCCCTCTACCCAGCGTAGATATCATTCTTGGAGTCAAATGGCTCAAGACCTTAGGGCGAATTTGGTGGGACTTCTCTACCATGGAGATGTGCCTACCTAAAGAGGGTGGAGGAGAGGAAGTAGTGCTAAGGGCAGTCGATCCTAGTTTGGCACCCAAGGCAGCGCTAAAGGCTATAGCAGTCCAGAGACCAGCGGCTTGGTTAGTTTCAGTGGCAGAGGAAGTTGTCGCTCAAGAGGGATCAGAAGAGAAAGTACCCGAGCAGATTCAGAAAGTGTTGGAGGAGTTCAAGGATATATTCGAGGAACCTAAAGGACTTCCTCCACCTCGATCATATGACCACAGGATAGTATTGACCAACGGCACAGAGCCGGTTAACGTGCGCCCGTACCGCTATGGGTACGCTCAAAAATCAGAAATTGAGCGATTGGTCAAAGAAATGCGAGAAAGTAATATTATTCGGCCAAGTTCTAGTCCCTTTTCGTCGCCAGTCCTTCTCGTCAAGAAAAAGGACAACACATGGAGATTCTGTGTGGATTACAGGGCCTTGAACGAAGCTACTGTCAAGGATAGGCATCCAATTCCTGTTATTGATGAACTCTTGGATGAACTATCTGGAGCTCGCATCTTTTCCAAGTTGGATCTCCGGTCAGGGTACCACCAAATTCGAATGTATGAGGAAGACATTACAAAGACGGCATTTCGTACCCATGACGGCCATTATGAGTTTTTGGTCATGCCGTTTGGACTTACGAACGCGCCCGCAACATTCCAACGATGTATGAATGACGTGTTTCGTCAGTTCCTGCGTGACTTCGTGTTAGTCTTCTTCGATGACATTCTTGTGTACAGCCAGAGTATTGAACAGCATGTCGAGCACCTTCGCACAGTGTTGAGAATATTAAGGGAGAATACCCTATTCGCGAAAATGTCCAAGTGCAGCTTTGGGCAGACTTCTATCGGGTATTTGGGTCACATCGTATCACATGAGGGGGTCAGAGCCGACCCTGAAAAACTCCAGGCCATGGAGCAATGGCCCTTGCCGAAGGACCCTCGAGGCATGCAGGGATTTTTAGGCCTCACGGGGTACTATCGCAGATTTATCAAAGGCTATGGTTTGATCGCTTCTCCCTTGACGCACATGTTGAAAAAGGGGGAGTTTACATGGACTGAGAAAGCAAGAGAGGCCTTTGTCAAACTGAAGGCCGCTATGATGAGTGCCCCAGTACTTGCTCTCCCTGATTTCTCTAAGGATTTCATAATTGAGACAGATGCTAGTGACGTAGGCGTCGGTGCAGTTCTGAGCCAAGAGGGCCACCCAATTGCGTTTATGTCGAAAGCCCTCACGGAGCGGGCCAAACCCTTTTCCACCTATGAAAAGGAGCTTTTGGCAATAGTCTTAGCAGTAGACAAGTGGAGGCCCTATCTGATTGGGCGAAGATTTGTGGTGAGAACGGACCACAGCAGTTTGAGGTACATGGTAAAGCAACGCGTCTCGACTCCTATCCAGCAGAGATGGTTAGCCAAACTCCTTGGCTACGATTTCACGATAGAGTACAAGAAGGGAACCGAAAACTCTGCTGCAGACTCCTTGTCACGCATGCCAGAGCACTTAAAAACTCTTTCTGTGATTGAGACCGACCTTTGGGATAGACTAACTCAGGAGCAAGATCAGGATCTAACACTTAGGCTCCTCAAGCAGTCCATACGCCAGAATCCAGAGTCTATTCCCCACTATTCGTTAAGAGGAGAAATACTCTGCAAGAAGCGACGAGCCTTGGTACCAAAGAACTCGCCTCTCAAGGTTGAGCTACTCAAACATTTTCATGACTCGAGCATTGCTGGTCACGAAGGCGTGGCTAAAACTATGGGGCGCATTAAGGCACAGTTTTGGTGGGAGGGAATGAAAGCAGACGTGAGGGATTACGTGAAAGCCTGCCCTACCTGCCAACGTGAAAAATATGAGGCCATCAAGCCTCCAGGGCACTTGAACCCTTTGCCCATACCGGATAAGCCATGGGAAGATGTATCAATGGACTTCATTGATGCAATGCCCCGAGCTGAAGGGAAAGAGGCGGTGTTGGTCGTGGTGGATCGCTTAACCAAGTACAGCCATTTTGTGGCCCTACCCAGAAACTACCATGGACCAATGGTTGCTAATGTTTACCAAGATCACGTTGGAAAGCTGCATGGTATGCCCAAGACCATTGTCTGCGATCGGGACTCGATCTTCCTCAGTGCTTTTTGGAGGGAGTATATGAGAATGGCGGGTACAGTGATCAACTTTAGCACCGCCCATCATCCTCAAACAGATGGGCAGAGCGAAGTAGTCAACAGGACACTGGAGACCTATCTGAGGTGTTACGCCGGAGAGAGACCCAACACCTGGGTCAAATATTTATCTTGGGCTGAGTGGTCCTATAACACCAGCCTCCATTCAGGAACCGGCATGACTCCCTATGAAGCCCTGTATGGTTGCCCGCCGAGTTATGTCCCGAGGTATGAGGTAGACACCGCAAGAGAAGATGAGGTCGATGTTGCCTTGAGAAACAGGGATGACATTCTAGCCACGCTAAAAAGAAACATCCAGAGGGCCCAGGCTAGAATGAAAAAGGCGCATGATAAGGGGCGTAGAGACAGAGAATTTGAGGTAGGCGACATGGTATGGTTAAAGAGGCTGCCCATGAAGCAGAAATCGTTGCTAGGACAGCCCTATTCGAAGCTTCTGCCAAGATACTATGGGCCGTTTCGAGTTCTTCAGAAAATTGGTAAGGCAGCCTATCGCATAGCTTTGCCCCCTACAGCCCTTGTCCATCCAGTATTCCATGTCTCTCGGTTGAAGCCGCATCATGGGCCAGTACCAGAGCAAGAGGAACCATTACCAGATGTTAGCCAACGCCCATATCGAATCCTAAAGCACCGATGGGTCACTAGAGATGGTAGAGCCCGCCACGAGGTTTTGATTGAATGGGAAGGAATCGATGGTGGTACCTCCTGGGAGTTGTTTGACAAGGTAAAATTCCAATTCCCTACAGGAGCTTGGGGACAAGCTCCATCTCAGGAGGGTGGATCTGATACGGGTCAACCTGCAGAGTGGCCTAGGGTAGCCACAGATGTCGCTGAGAGCAGCCAAAGGGCGCGGGGCAAAACCGCCCTTCATGCGATTAAGGCCCTACAAGGCCAAGATGACTCAAGGCTGAGTCAAAAGGGAGGCGTAGTGCATCAGGTGCAGACCTTACAAACTGAACATATTCAGCTTAGAATCGATGCCGAGGGAGGAGCGGGAGGAGAGGCAACGGCTCTAAGCGAGGCTCTTGAGGACCAAGGCGAAAGGGGTCAAGTCCGAGTCCGGTCTAGTCCAACCTAGGTCTTCGCTATACTCATGCACTTAGGGTCAGCCTAGGGCGAGCCTAGGCGAATTTCTGGTCTGAACCAAGGCCCACAGCGTGCGGGCTAAGGAGAGGACGAGTTAGGGACGAGACACTAAGTCTCGAGTTCGAGTTTGCTTGCGTTTTCTTTGATTTTAGAGTGCGCATTTGCTTTGGTAGTCAATTCCGTTTTGGATTTTGATTTTGGGTTGGATCAATTGTTTAGATCCGCTTTTTAATTCAGTATTATAAATATTTAGAATTCTTTTGGATCTGTATGCAAAATTCGAGAATAGAAGTCATTTGTGTGAATCGACTCTCTCTCTTCTCCTCTACTCGAGTTCTCTCCCTCTCACGCGCGTCTCCTCTCCAAGCCACGTTCTTCTTCCTCCGTCTTACATTGGGGAATTTTCGATGCAACTTGCTGAAATTCCTCAAGCAACAGCAGCTATACCCGACGGTATTCTTCTCTCTTAGCCTTGATTTCTTCTTCTATTCTTCCCTAATCACTCAACCGAAGGGTTAGCCAAATGAAGAGCTTCCAAGCGTCCGGCGCAAGGTGCTTCTTCCCATGGATTTGTTCCCCACGTCTTCATCAACGGTAGCGGTGCAGCCTCCACGTCTCCACCCGTGAAGGTTAGAGGCCTCTTCGTACTGGGAAGACTTCATCCTCTAGGCGACTAGAAGGGTGAAGTATCCACTCCAGATTTGGGCTCTTAGAGGTAAGCGTCCATAACTCGATTGTAGGGGCGTGCAACGGCGTTAAGAGAGTTTAGGGGAGAGTTCGGCCAAGGGGAGTTCTTGCTGGAATCACAGCCAGCAAGCTAGCCTTTCCCACGGTGGAAATCGTCCTTAAACTCGATTTTACGAGTCACGCACCTCCAGCTAGTTATTGTCGTTTAATTCTATGAGTTTCATTCGATTGTTTTAGTTTCTTTGAGCCAAGAAAGTTCAGATTTAGCCACTGCCTTGTCCTCCCTCTTGCTGGTCGAAATCAGAAAGAAAACAACAGAAAAGAAGGGCGAGAAAAATCAGAAAGAAAAGAAAAGAAAAAGAAAGACGCCCAAATGAAAAATTAAAGTAAAAGAAAGAGAGAATCGGCAAGAGGACTAGGCGCGGCCAGTTCTGGAAATTGGCCGGAATTGTCTAATTCCGGCCACTGCTGCATTGATTCCGGCATCACTCCATCCCGGGCTGCAAGTGTTCGAGTTATTCGTGTGTGCATTTGGGAGATTCCGGCCTCAATTGGGGAAAATCCGGCCACATTTGGGGAAAGCACTCTTGCGTCGTCACATTTGGGGATTTCGCATTTGTCTCACCCAAATCGGTAAGTGATTGCTTGACTTGGGCCCTTCGCCATCTCCACCACATATCTGTACACGTGGCATGATCGGGAGCACTTGGGAGAGAACCTTGGAGTGAAATCCTCCACATCCCTAGCTTGTAGCTAGTGGATCACATTTGGAAGGGGCGAGTTCTCTTTTGAGAGATCTTCTCCTACTTCGTAGGTGGCTGATCACCTTGTTGACTGCCACCTCCTCCTCCATTTTAGCTAGGATATTGCCCAGCCACACACCTCATCAGCCAAATCGCCACCTCACCTATACACCTCACCAAGATCCCTAGCCTCTCTCCTACGTATTAGGGAGATAGCCCTTCTAGAACGCCACCTAGCCTAGAATCTTGGAGGACAATCCTATCATGGAATATTCTCCATATTCTTAGCCAACTCTACCCTACCCAATTACCCCGAGCTCACCCGAACTTACCAAGTTACCACTTGCCTTTCCATTTCCATTTTCTCATCTACCCTAAACCGAGCCACTCAAACCCACCCTAGCTACTTTGTAGGAACCCTCATTTGAGTCCCTTCCCCACACCCGGTCAACCGAAGATTTTGACCGTAGGACCTACCTAGCCTACTCTACCTATGACCTAGCTCGCTGGCCAAACCTAGCCCGGGCCCACCTGGTCCCACCTGGTCCCACCTGGTCCGAACCCACTCAGTCCAAGTCCCGCGCCTAGTTGGTTTCAACCTTAGCGCCAAGGAAGACCGCGGCATTGCTAGCCGCATCCTTGAAGTCTTTGGAACCGGCGGGCCTTGATCCAGCATATTCCGGCGACCTCCGGCCACCTCCGGCCACCTCTGCTCTTTTTCCAGCGACTCTCCGGCGTGGATTCCAGAAGGTCCCCCAGACATCCAGCAAGGCGTTGAAGTGCTCCTAGGCGATTCCGGCGGGGTGATCCTACTTCACGCGTCTCTTGGAACGGCTTGACTTCACTCACGGCCTCTTCTTTTGGAGTTCAGCTCTGCACCAGCCCTCTTCTTTCGTGTTGCTGGTAGTCCTCGAGTGTGGAATCTCACCTCGAGGCTTTTGACTGCTTAGCCAAGCTAGCCTTGGCCGGTACACTCTACTCCTCTCTTTAGACACGCGGGAGGTAGCATTTATTTCGGCATTTTGCTTTCAGCCCGACCGTGAGGTCGTAGTTGTGCATAGAGGGACCTCCGCGGCACTGCGCCAAGGACACGACCTCGTGCCAGCACTAGCCTCCTACGGGTGGGTGTGGTTTGTGCGTTTAGGCGTGGTTTGCATGGTTTGCTTGAGTGAGTTTGAGTGATTTTTAACAAATGTATCGCTTCCGCTTGTATTAGCCTCGCATCTCTTAGATTTGTGTAGTAGGTTTTGCTTGGATTTGGGTATAGCCTCTCTTGTATTCCGCTACCTATCCGGGATTTTCTAAGTCGGGGTCCTGTCCGACTGGGTAGTGTCTTTGTTTTAATTTGTCTAGGAAGTCTTCTGGTTGGTCCAAGGTGATCGTGGGGGTAGGCACGGCCGTTGGTTTCAGACTTAGGTCGGCCACGGACAAGACTGTTAGGACCACACCGGTTGGCCTAAGAAAATCCGACCGATGCAATCCTAATCCTCCCAGGACCTTCTTGAGGCCTATTCTAAAACCGAAAAATCCTAAACAAGTAATTACAGAAAATTACCCGGCCGGACAGGACCCCGGCGCAAACCCAGTTAGGTGAAGGAATACAAGTCGAGGATACCCTTTCTTCAAAACCTAACTATGGATAGCCTACTACAAAAGAACTAAGGGGGTTGACGAGGCCTTACAAACGTGAGCGATACAAATATTAATTCTCTCGCAACTCACTCACAAACCACGCAAACCACTGGTAACAGCCAAACCACACCCAACAAAAGCAAATAGGGAGGTAACGCTCCTTGTGGTCGTGTCTCGGGCACAGTGCCCTCGAGGTACCTCACGGGGGAGCAGGGCCGAAGCCAAGGCTAAAGCAAAACATAAAGCAACTATGATGCTGTCCTAAAACAAACAAAAGCAAATTCCCGCCCGCGGCTACAAGGGGGATCAAAGGATTACCGGCCAAGGTAAACCTTGGCGTAGCTGGATAAGCACCCGAGGTGAGAACCAACCCTCGGGTATTGCAGCTTGCTGTTCAAGAAGGCCGGTTGAGGAGAGCCTCCTCGCTCGCCTGCTGCACTATTCAATCCGCTGGCCGAATGGTGTTGGGCGATGAACTCGCCGCTGAGATCCTGGCCCCCGCGCCTGAAGGGGTGGCCGCTCGCTGCTGGCCGAGAGTTCACGCTGTCGCTGGACGCGCGTCTACCGGGTGGAAGCAGAACGGCGGGCCGCCTGGAAGGAGCCGAGCGCCGGAATGCTTGCGGATGTAGTCTGAGGAGATGCGGGCAGCGCGTGTAGCTACCGATATGGGTCGCGCTCAGCGCTGAGGACGATGACCGATGCCGGAGAGAGAGACGCTGTCGGGCCGGAAGGGACGCCTGTGTGCCGAGGGGGGCTGCTGCCGGGAAGACAGCGCCTACCTGCCTGCCTTCGGTTGTGACTCAGTCACGCTCGCCGCTGGGTGCCAACGGTGAAGGTCACGATCGAGGCAAGGGGCCGGAGGGAGCCGGCGTAGCCTAGTCCTAACTAAGGCTGGGGTTGGCTCGGTTCGGCTGGGTTCTACTAGGTAGGCCGGTTTAGTCAAGGTGGGCTCGGGTTGAGGTTGGCCAAGAAGGTTAAGGGAATAGGTTCGAAATGGGTGACCTAACTACGTGAGGCTTAAGCGAGGTGGTTTGGGTCGGGTCTAAGCCCGCGGATATGGTCAATGTTGACCGAGTGAGGTCAGGGTTGACTAAGGTGGGTGGTTGACTAATGGACCTAGCTGAGTGGGTCCTGGTAGATTGGGTCAAGGGACGCTCGAGCTAGACTCGAGCCGACTAGGGTAGCTTGAACTAAGAGGGCTCGGTGGAAGAGATGACCTAGTGTTGACTAAGGTTAAGACAAGTGATGTTGGTCTAGGTAGGTTCAGTCAAAAGGGTTGACCTACGGCGAGGGAGGTGCGAGAGGGTGCCTAGGAGGACTCGGTTGACTTGGCTGGTCTTGCCAAGATGGTGCACCACGATCTTGCCACGCGGCAAGATCAACGACCGACAGAGATGACGCGGAATTAATCACGCGTAGAGGAGATGCGAGGAGGAGTTGCCTAAATGGTAGGGGAGAAAACTGAAATCGAATGAACCTGGACAGAATTCCAGGTCGATTCTCTTGATCTCTCGAGAATCCTCAACAAGTCTTGGATGACGCCACGTGGAGAGATGAGAGGCTATGGATTGACGCGGTAAGGAGGTGGAAACGAATGCGGCAAGGTGATGACGACACGCACGGTATTTCCTAAAACAGCTAAGGTAAGAGGCTATCGGGTGACCGCGTGGAGCTAGCTGGGCGTTGCGTCAAAACGCGTGGGACCCAGCTAGATCGTGCAGGGAGAGGTTGGCTGAGGTGGCTGATGGAGGGAGCACAGATGATTGACACCTGGCAGGATAGAGGGCCGAGGCGTTCTCGGATTAGGGTTGACTCTAGTGAAGAATGCGAGAAAGCAAGGAGGAGCGGCGGCTACGGGATTGACCTAAATGATTGGTAACTCGAGATCCTAGGACGATCTCGAGCAGAGACACGTGGAAGGTTAGGGTGCTACGAAGTTAGGAGCTGGGGAGATGATGACACGTGGATGAAATCGACGGACAAGAAGGAAATACGAGTACTAACCTTAGCGACGACCGGCGGCAAGGCTGAGACGAATCCTCCACGTGCGGCGGCTAGGGTTTTAGCTTCGTTCCCTTTGTCCAAATTGCCTCTTCTTCAGACTGAACAACACCCTTGAGGGCGAGGGTATTCTGGTCTGATTCCGCCGGAATTAATGGTACTGACCGGGAGTAGCAGGGATCGCCGAATCTCCGAGTTCCGGCGAAGGTGCGGTCTAGAGCTCCACCCGTTAGAACTCACTCCAATTTGATTATTTGATCTTTGGGATGGAGGCGATTCCGAGGGTCAACTCAATTTTGCAGATCGTGTCCAGAACCCTTGTTTCCTGAGTTCATGAAGTCTCTGGACCGAGAGTCTTGTATGGCTGAACCGAGTATAAATGATACAAATTCGTGCTCGTGGGGCTCGCGGTTCGATTCGATCAACGTGTTAGCAAGGGGGATTAATCGGAGTTTCCCCAAACTGTGTAAGGGACTGATTCCAACAGATTTCTTCGTTACCTCTAAGTCAGGCCTCGGGTATGCCGAGGGAAGACCCCAGAAGATAAGAAGAACGCTGTTCCAATCGATCTCAACACGACTTTGGCGAAAACACGAAAATCTCAAGTACTAACCTCTTTGTCGATATTGAAGCCGAGGTAAACCGCGCCTTCAATCTTCCTTGTTCCAGCTTCAGCCTCTCCACTTCTTCGTGTCAAGAAGAGGGCACCGAATCCGGACTTGCTTTAAGCTAGGGATGTACCGTGGACAAGGGAGGGACCGCCGCCGTGAGGAAGAGATCCGCCGATGCCGTGCTGCCTTATGCCGGTGTCTAAGGACTTTGGCTCTTCAAGGACAGGATTTGAGGGGATTGGAAGCGCCTTGGAGGTAGAGGACGCGAGGGGGAAGAAGACGCCAGGCTCGGGTGAGCAAGGTGGGAGACGAGAAGGAGAGAGAGACCTCGAGAGAGGAGAGAGAAGAATTCCGAACAAATGATTCCTTAATCTCAAAATTGCATACAATGTACAAGATCCAAAAAGTATATATACAAGTTCAAATGAAGCGGGTTTGTATTTCATAACCCGCGCTAGATCTAATCCAACAACTAATGCGCCGAGCACACCCCGCTCGGCCTGGGTCTCGAGTTCAAAACTCGTTATTGGCAAGGAATGGTTAAGTGCGAAAGCAAAGACTGAAAATGACTAAGTGCTGGAAGGAAACGAGCGGCCTAGTGCCTAAGCTCGAAATTTAAACGAATCGTCCCTGAGCCTTGTGAGCCCAGGGCGGGGACCTCGTGTGGGTTGCCGCCCACACTTCGGTTAGATGCGCATGGGCTAAGTCTGTTTGACTTAGCCGATTGCCTAGGATTCTAGGTCTTAGAATCGGCTCAAGCGTCTAGGTTGACCGGACTCACATTAGAGGTTAACTTGACTAACTCGGTGAGTTCAACACTTAGTTCAGAAACGTCTTGAAGCCTATCCGGTTTGAGCACCTCTTCGGACCTGGTTGCTCCTCCCACTCCTCCCGCTGCAACCTGCGTTGGTGCTGCTTCAACATCTTGGGTTGAGTTGGCGACGTGCTCCATGGTCTGAGCCCACAACTCAGACGCCTTGCGCTTCAACCGGCTAGGTCCGGCCTGCTCTGTCGGCCTTGGGTCGGGACCATGAGATTGGTCCGTAACAGATTCCCCCTCCCTAAATTGCGCTTGTCCTCGAGCGCTAGAAGAGGGGAAGCGGTGGATTACTAACCCGAACTCTTCCCAAGAAGTTCCTTTATCTGGGCCCTCCCATTCCACGAGTACCTCATGCCTCGTCCTACCTTGGCGTTGGGCGTATCTGTGCTTTAAGATACGGTAGGGTGTTGGCAGTTGTTCCGGCATCTGTTCTATCATCGTTGGTACATCCCCATGATGCGGCTTAAGCCGTGTAACATGGAATACGGGGTGTACTAAAGCTGCTCTTGGAAGGCCTAACCTGTAGGCTGCCTTTCCTACCTTTTGTAGTACCGGATATGGGCCATAATAGCGAGGCAACAGTTTTGAGTAGGGCTGGCCCATCAATGACCTCTGCTTTAGAGGCAACCTCTTCAGCCACACATACTGGCCCACTTCGAATTCACGGTCTTTCCTACCTTTATTATACACTTGTCTCATGCGGTTCTGCGCCTTGGCTATATTCTGCTTGAGTGCGTCTAGCACTTCTTCACGTGTGCGCAGTTCACAGTCAATTTGGTCGTCCTCAGCTGTGCCTCCTTCGTACCTTGGTATAGCAGGAGGAGGGAACCCGTATACACCCTCGTATGGGGTCATGCCCGTGGACGAATGCAGACTAGTGTTATACGACCACTCTGCCCATGGTAAAAATTTTACCCATGTATTTGGTCGTTCTCCCGCGAAGCATCTCAGGTAGGTCTCTAGAGACCGGTTCACGATTTCGCTCTGACCATCTGTCTGTGGATGGTGGGCTGTGCTGAAGTTAAGCGTCGTACCCATTAACTTCATATACTCCTGCCAGAACGCACTGAGAAAGATTGAGTCACGGTCACATACGACCGACTGTGGCATTCCGTGGAGCTTGCCAATAAATTCTTGGTACACGCTGGCCACCATTGGCCCTTGATATGAACGTGGCAAGGGAGCGAAGTGGCTATACTTGGTGAGTCTATCCACTACCACAAGCACAGCTTCCTTGCCTTCAGAGCGGGGCATGGCGTCTATGAAATCCATGGTTACATCAGTCCATGGTTTCGTGGGTATGGGGAGGGGATTCAAGTGACCTGGAGGCTTGATTGCCTCGTATTTCTCCCTCTGACATACCACGCACTTTCTGATGTAACGTTGTACGTCCGCCTTCATGCCGCGCCACCAAAACTGGGCTTTTATTCTACCAAGGGTTTTTGAAACCCCCTCATGACCTGCGGCTGGAGTGTCATGGAAGTGTTGCAAGAGTTCTTGCTTAAGCCCAGAGTTAGGAGAAATCACTGCGCGATTCTTCCTAAACAAGAGATTCCCTCTGACCGTGTACAAGGGGATAGATCCGGGATTCTGTTCTACTGATGCTCGAATTAGCCTCAATGCTTGGTCTTCTTGTTGCTCTTGGGTTAATCGTTCCCATATATCCGTCTCTACCACAGAGAGTGTCATGAACTGCTCGGTCAAACGGGAAAGCGAATCTGCCGCTGTGTTATCCGGACCTTTCTTATACTCAATCTCAAAATCGTATCCTAGCAGCTTGGCCAGCCAACGCTGTTGGGTAGGCGTAGATACTCTTTGTTTGAGCATGTATTTTAACGAATTCTGGTCCGTTTTGACTACGAATCTGTGCCCTATCAGATAAGGCCGCCACTTTTCAACTGCCAATACTATCGCTAAGAGCTCTTTCTCGTATGTAGAAAGAGGTTTTGCCCTACTGGTTAGGGCTTTTGACATATAGGCGATAGGATGGCCTTCTTGACTTAAGACGGCACCGACTCCAACATCACATGCGTCTGTCTCGATTGTAAATTGTTTGTTGAAGTCCGGTAGGGTAAGCACTGGCGCAGTTATAAGGGCATTTTTCAACTTATCAAAGGCTGCCCTAGCCTTTTCTGACCATTGAAAGGCTCCCTTTTTTAACATCTGGGTTAAGGGTTGAGCTATTAGCCCATAACCTTGGATGAAGCGCCTGTAGTAGCCCGTAAGGCCTAGAAAGCCTCTGAGTCCTTTCAGATCCTTAGGCAGTGGCCATCTTTGCATGGCATCCAATTTTTCGGGGTCTGCCCGAACCCCTTGTTGGCACACGATGTGCCCAAGATAACCAATGCTCGGTTGTCCAAAGCTGCATTTGGACCGTTTTGCATACAGTTGGTTATCACGTAGCACCTGAAGAGCTGTTGCAAGGTGCTTCTCATGCAATTCCTCTGTCTGACTATATATAAGAATGTCGTCGAAGAAGACCAATATAAAATCTCGGAGGTATTGTCGAAAGACATCGTTCATGCATCTTTGAAATGTTGCCGGTGCGTTAGTTAGACCGAAAGGCATTACGAGGAATTCGTAGTGCCCGTCATGTGTCCTGAATGCCGTCTTGGGGACGTCACCCTTACACATTCTGATTTGATGGTAGCCTGCTCTCAAGTCTATCTTGGAGAATACGGTCGCTCCG
This sequence comes from Nymphaea colorata, assembly GCF_008831285.2. Taxonomy (NCBI): domain Eukaryota; kingdom Viridiplantae; phylum Streptophyta; class Magnoliopsida; order Nymphaeales; family Nymphaeaceae; genus Nymphaea; species Nymphaea colorata. The sequence continues at coordinate 15,174 of NW_022204840.1, read as the reverse complement.
GCTAGCTCATCCAACAACTCATCGATGACAGGAATAGGGTGCCTGTCCTTTACCGTGGCTTCGTTCAGGGCGCGGTAATCAACACAAAAGCGCCATGTATTATCCTTCTTCTTCACGAGTAAGACTGGAGAAGAGAAAGGACTGCTGCTAGGCTGAACTATGCCACTCTCTAACATCTCTTTAACCAGACGCTCTATTTCGGCCTTCTGGTTATACCCATATCTGTAGGGCCTCACGTTGACCGGTTCGGCCCCTTGAGTCAATATGATTCGATGGTCGTAGGATCGAGGAGGAGGTAGTCCTTTTGGCTCCTCGAACAAATCCTCATATCGGTCCAACACCGACTGTATCCGTGGAGGCACAATCTCTTCGTGCTCTTCTCTAGATGGCACATCAGTAGCTAGTGCCATCACCCAACACGCTGGTTGTTCTGCCTCTATAGCTCGTAAGGCAGCCTTGGGACGTGTAATGCTCGTGATGCCTTGTAAGGTCATCGGCTCATCTTCTCCGTCGGGGGTGAAAGTCATGCTAAAATTCTTCACGTCCCATGATATGATACCCAAGGTAAAGAACCAGGGCATTCCAAGAATCAAATCTACTCCGTCGAGTGGAATAACCAAGAAATCAATTTTGAAGGGTTTTTTCTTGATGACTACTTCCATATTCTTCCCTTCGTTAAGGCATTTCAGCCTTAGACCCCCTCCCACGACTATTGTTTGGGGTGAGCTAGATTCGAGGGCCACCTTACACTTTTTAGCTGCTTCCTCAGTTAGGAAGTTTCGCGTGGCCCCGTTGTCCAACAAAATGAGGATCTTCTTGCCGTTGATCCTCCCAAACACTCGGAATGAATTGGGCTTGTTTGGGTCTTGCATCGAGTGAAGAGACTCGGTCTCTGTGGGTTTCTCTTCCTTGGCGGGAGTCTCCTCCTTGGCTATTTCTTTTTTCTTCTCGGTCTTTTTAATTCGGCGCTTTTGAATTACTTCTTCCTCTGAAGAGGACGAGCTGGACTCGTAGGAAGCGCTGGAGGATGAGTCACTATCTGTACACGAGCTGGACTCCTCATCACTTATCACTTGTACCCTAAAGTAGGCTGGGCACTTGTGATATTTGTCCCATTTACCCTCACACCTATAGCACAGACCTTTGCGTCTGTATTCCTCAATTTGTTGAGGCGTGAGGTAGCGTAGGGGCGGTTTCTTGCCTTGCCCTTGATTGGAGTTGTGGTAGGGTCGTGGTTCGTTCCCTCTTTTGTAGGGAACTATCTCCTTTCTGATGTTACGAGAAGCAGAGGGATAGGAGCTTCGTTTCCTCTGTTTATCAAATTTATGAGCCTTTTTCTCGGCTCTTCTTTCCTCGATTCTCTCTTCGTATAGACGGGCCATGGCTATGCATTCTTCCAACTTCTCAAAGCGGTGAATTTTCATCTCTCGCTTTATGTCATTTCTAAGGCCTCCTTTAAAAGCGCCGATGAGGGCCTTTTCCGGCCACCTGACCATGCTCGCTAGGCGCTCAAACTGCCTTTTGTAGGCTGGCACGGTAGTGGTCTGGACCAAATTTTTTAAGTCCTCATCGTAATCAATGAATGTTGAGTCCCCAAATTGGAGTTGGAGACTGGCCTTATACTTTTCCCAGGTTTGCTCTTCATTATTGTGGTTAAACCACAAGTAATGCGTTGTAGCCTCTCCGGTCATGTTGGCCGTAGCTATCTCAATCCATTCTGCCTCTGGAACGTGGTGACATAAGAAGTACCGCTCTGCCATGAAGAGCCATTCACGCAAGTGTTCACCATTGAACTTAGGGAACTCATATCGGACTGAGGGTGTCCGTCGCTCTTCTTGCCGTTGGTGGAATCGAGACCCTCTTCTTTGGCGAGCTGGAGACTCGTCTTGCTCCCCTTCGGACGTGATCTCAACTCGGTTTTGGCTATGGTGTCCAAATCGTGGGGCTCGGGGAGTCCTATCATCGTAGGCATCCGGTTGATGCCTGCTTTGGGGAGGCGCCATGGTATTACGTCGACCTCCTTCTGTACTCGTCCCAATATGAGAGATGTTATTGGGATCGACCTCAGTGTCGGTTTGGTAGTTCGGTGCAACTAACAAACCCTTACCCTTATCTGGGCGTGTATTCGGGCCCTGAGTAGCCCTCTCTGTGCCTTGTTGCTGGTTTGAGGTTAGAACCCTAAACATTGCTCGTACTTCATCCATTTCGTTCTGTTGGTTCCTCCTCATTTCGGCTAAGTCTTTGTGGAGTTCGCCGAATTGTCTCTCTATATCCCTCCGTCTATGGTTTTCGGCTTTATCCATGTCTCTACGATACTGGCCGAATTCCCGCTCAAGGTTGCCTAGACGGTTAGTAGTATGCTCGGACATCTCCATGTTGGAAGCCCTATGAGCGACTTCTTGAGGGTCCGAAGTGGTTTCCTCAAGCACGGGCTCGTCGGGGTTCAAGTTTTTCTTAGACTTGGCCATTTGTAAAATCTGGTTGGACCAGCGCCAAGGATGCACTATGCTAAGTAAATCCTAGCTACGAAATTCCAAAAACTGACTATACTGCCACTCTTAAAACTGAAAATCAATTCGAAGACTAGCTGCCACTCTTAATTCTGTCCACGCTGCCGATGCTCCAGCTGCCGCGCGTGAGACCTAAGGCGAGGGAGACGGGTTGGCCCGCCTAATGCCGCACTTCGCTTAAGTGCCTCGGCAATCACACTTCGCTCTAGGCCGGGCTCAAAGAGCCTAAATCACCGCACTCTCCTAGTGCCTCGGTGACGCGCCTCGAGCTTGGCTGCCCTCGGGTGTACAAGGAGTACAACCCTACACTTGCCAAGAGTGGACAAGCGAAGCCTAGATCTACGCAACTAAAGAAACCGTGGCTGGACTACGACTGCTATACTGACACTAGAAAACCCAAATCTGAAAAGAAGACCGCTGAAATAATCAGAAAACCACAAGAAATCCGCTGGCACTGCCCGTTGATGTCGACGATGCGAAGGTCCAAGTGCTCAAACTGACGGATATTCCTCAAGAGGCGCTCTGATACCAATTGTTAGGACCACACCGGTTGGCCTAAGAAAATCCGACCGATGCAATCCTAATCCTCCCAGGACCTTCTTGAGGCCTATTCTAAAACCGAAAATCCTAAACAAGTAATTACAGAAAGTTACCCGGCCGGACAGGACCCCGGCGCAAACCCAGTTAGGTGAAGGAATACAAGTCGAGGATACCCTTTCTTCAAAACCTAACTATGGATAGCCTACTACAAAAGAACTAAGGGGGTTGACGAGGCCTTACAAACGTGAGCGATACAAATATTAATTCTCTCGCAACTCACTCACAAACCACGCAAACCACTGGTAACGGCCAAACCACACCCAACAAAAGCAAATAGGGAGGTAACGCTCCTTGTGGTCGTGTCTCGGGCACAGTGCCCTCGAGGTACCTCACGGGGGAGCAGGGCCGAAGCCAAGGCTAAAGCAAAACATAAAGCAACTATGATGCTGTCCTAAAACAAACGAAAGCAAATTCCCGCCCGCGGCTACAAGGGGGATCAAGGGATTACCGGCCAAGGTAAACCTTGGCGTAGCTGGATAAGCACCCGAGGTGAGAACCAACCCTCGGGTATTGCAGCTTGCTGTTCAAGAAGGCCGGTTGAGGAGAGCCTCCTCGCTCGCCTGCTGCACTATTCAATCCGCTGGCCGAATGGTGTTGGGCGATGAACTCGCCGCTGAGATCCTGGCCCCCGCGCCTGAAGGGGTGGCCGCTCGCTGCTGGCCGAGAGTTCGCGCTGTCGCTGGACGCGCGTCTACCGGGTGGAAGCAGAACGGCGGGCCGCCTGGAAGGAGCCGAGCGCCGGAATGCTTGCGGATGTAGTCTGAGGAGATGCGGGCAGCGCGTGTAGCTACCGATATGGGTCGCGCTCAGCGCTGAGGACGATGACCGATGCCGGAGAGAGAGACGCTGTCGGGCCGGAAGGGACGCCTGTGTGCCGAGGGGGGCTGCTGCCGGGAAGACAGCGCCTACCTGCCTGCCTTCGGTTGTGACTCAGTCACGCTCGCCGCTGGGTGCCAACGGTGAAGGTCACGATCGAGGCAAGGGGGCCGGAGGGAGCCGGCGTAGCCTAGTCCTAACTAAGGCTGGGGTTGGCTCGGTTCGGCTGGGTTCTACTAGGTAGGCCGGTTTAGTCAAGGTGGGCTCGGGTTGAGGTTGGCCAAGAAGGTTAAGGGAATAGGTTTGAAATGGGTGACCTAACTACGTGAGGCTTAAGCGAGGTGGTTTGGGTCGGGTCTAAGCCCGCGGATATGGTCAATGCTGACCGAGTGAGGTCAGGGTTGACTAAGGTGGGTGGTCGACTAATGGACCTAGCTGAGTGGGTCCTGGTAGATTGGGTCAAGGGACGCTCGAGCTAGACTCGAGCCGACTAGGGTAGCTTGAACTAAGAGGGCTCGGTGGAAGAGATGACCTAGTGTTGACTAAGGTTAAGACAAGTGATGTTGGTCTAGGTAGGTTCAGTCAAAAGGGTTGACCTACGGCGAGGGAGGTGCGAGAGGGTGCCTAGGAGGACTCGGTTGACTTGGCTGGTCTTGCCAAGATGGTGCACCACGATCTTGCCACGCGGCAAGATCAACGACCGACAGAGATGACGCGGAATTAATCACGCGTAGAGGAGATGCGAGGAGGAGTTGCCTAAATGGTAGGGGAGAAAACTGAAATCGAATGAACCTGGACAGAATTCCAGGTCGATTCTCTTGATCTCTCGAGAATCCTCAACAAGTCTTGGATGACGCCACGTGGAGAGATGAGAGGCTATGGATTGACGCGGTAAGGAGGTGGAAACGAATGCGGCAAGGTGATGACGACACGCACGGTATTTCCTAAAACAGCTAAGGTAAGAGGCTATCGGGTGACCGCGTGGAGCTAGCTGGGCGTTGCGTCAAAACGCGTGGGACCCAGCTAGATCGTGCAGGGAGAGGTTGGCTGAGGTGGCTGATGGAGGGAGCACAGATGATTGACACCTGGCAGGATAGAGGGCCGAGGCGTTCTCGGATTAGGGTTGACTCTAGTGAAGAATGCGAGAAAGCAAGGAGGAGCGGCGGCTACGGGATTGACCTAAATGATTGGTAACTCGAGATCCTAGGACGATCTCGAGCAGAGACACGTGGAAGGTTAGGGTGCTACGAAGTTAGGAGCTGGGGAGATGATGACACGTGGATGAAATCGACGGACAAGAAGGAAATACGAGTACTAACCTTAGCGACGACCGGCGGCAAGGCTGAGACGAATCCTCCACGTGCGGCGGCTAGGGTTTTAGCTTCGTTCCCTTTGTCCAAATTGCCTCTTCTTCAGACTGAACAACACCCTTGAGGGCGAGGGTATTCTGGTCTGATTCCGCCGGAATTAATGGTACTGACCGGGAGTAGCAGGGATCGCCGGAATCTCCGAGTTCCGGCGAAGGTGCGGTCTAGAGCTCCACCCGTTAGAACTCACTCCAATTTGATTATTTGATCTTTGGGATGGAGGCGATTCCGAGGGTCAACTCAATTTTGCAGATCGTGTCCAGAACCCTTGTTTCCTGAGTTCATGAAGTCTCTGGACCGAGAGTCTTGTATGGCTGAACCGAGTATAAATGATACAAATTCGTGCTCGTGGGGCTCGCGGTTCGATTCGATCAACGTGTTAGCAAGGGGGATTAATCGGAGTTTCCCCAAACTGTGTAAGGGACTGATTCCAACAGATTTCTTCGTTACCTCTAAGTCAGGCCTCGGGTATGCCGAGGGAAGACCCCAGAAGATAAGAAGAACGCTGTTCCAATCGATCTCAACACGACTTTGGCGAAAACACGAAAATCTCAAGTACTAACCTCTTTGTCGATATTGAAGCCGAGGTAAACCGCGCCTTCAATCTTCCTTGTTCCAGCTTCAGCCTCTCCACTTCTTCGTGTCCAAGAAGAGGGCACCGAATCCGGACTTGCTTTAAGCTAGGGATGTACCGTGGACAAGGGAGGGACCGCCGCCGTGAGGAAGAGATCCGCCGATGCCGTGCTGCCTTATGCCGGTGTCTAAGGACTTTGGCTCTTCAAGGACAGGATTTGAGGGGATTGGAAGCGCCTTGGAGGTAGAGGACGCGAGGGGGAAGAAGACGCCAGGCTCGGGTGAGCAAGGTGGGAGACGAGAAGGAGAGAGAGACCTCGAGAGAGGAGAGAGAAGAATTCCGAACAAATGATTCCTTAATCTCAAAATTGCATACAATGTACAAGATCCAAAAAGTATATATACAAGTTCAAATGAAGCGGGTTTGTATTTCATAACCCGCGCTAGATCTAATCCAACAACTAATGCGCCGAGCACACCCCGCTCGGCCTGGGTCTCGAGTTCAAAACTCGTTATTGGCAAGGAATGGTTAAGTGCGAAAGCAAAGACTGAAAATGACTAAGTGCTGGAAGGAAACGAGCGGCCTAGTGCCTAAGCTCGAAATTTAAACGAATCGTCCCTGAGCCTTGTGAGCCCAGGGCGGGGACCTCGTGTGGGTTGCCGCCCACACTTCGGTTAGATGCGCATGGGCTAAGTCTGTTTGACTTAGCCGATTGCCTAGGATTCTAGGTCTTAGAATCGGCTCAAGCGTCTAGGTTGACCGGACTCACATTAGAGGTTAACTTGACTAACTCGGTGAGTTCAACACTTAGTTCAGAAACGTCTTGAAGCCTATCCGGTTTGAGCACCTCTTCGGACCTGGTTGCTCCTCCCACTCCTCCCGCTGCAACCTGCGTTGGTGCTGCTTCAACATCTTGGGTTGAGTTGGCGACGTGCTCCATGGTCTGAGCCCACAACTCAGACGCCTTGCGCTTCAACCGGCTAGGTCCGGCCTGCTCTGTCGGCCTTGGGTCGGGACCATGAGATTGGTCCGTAACAGGCACTCACCCGGTTGCGGCTAGAAAGCGCGAACCAAGCACGAGTCCTAGTTCCCAAGTCTCCTTGAGGTAATCTAAAACCAAAAAAAAATCCTAGCAAATTAAATACAAGGTCTACCCGGCCGGACAGGACCCCGGCGCAAAAATCCCAAGGGAAGGGAATACAAGTGTGGGATTACCCTTTTCCAAAAACCTAGCTACGGCTTATCCTACTACAATCGGACTAAAACCGGATGCGAGGCTTTACAAACGCGTTCGATACAAGAATCACTCGCAACTCACTCACAAGCCACAATCAAACCACGACTAACGAACAAACCACGCCCTTTCCCAAATAGGACGGTTAGGCCCGCGGTGGTCGTGTCTTTGGCCTACGGCCTCCGAGGTACCACGAGACGGACGATGGGTCTAAGCCCGGGCTAAAACAGCAATAAGCAAACTAACAAATCCCTAGTGCAAAAGCAATTACTCCCACCCGAAACTACAAGGGGGTTAAGGAGATGATACCGGCCAAGGTGATTCCTTGGCTGTCCGAGAGGGATCCGAGGCTAAGACCGTGCCTCGGATATTGCAGCTACGGATCGAAGAAGTCCGCTTGAGGCGAGCCTCCTCGGAGCTTGCTGCACGGGCTGGAGACCGGCGGGGAGCGCACGGCCTGTCTGCCGCTGGACGCCGACGATGCTGGCGTAGAGAGAGAGAGTCGGCCAAGATAGCTCGGCCGACGCTGGTCGCGTGACGGGTGTCGACGGCGTAGACGGAGGGACGGCGGGAAGCGCGCGTCTGAGTGCGCCGGTGCCGCTGCTGCTGCTACCGTACTCCGGCGGAGTGACGAGGGGGGCGAGTGCCGGAAGCGGCAACGCCTACCTGCCTTCCTTCGGGTGTGGCTCGGCCACGGGCGTCGGCTGGGTGCCGACGGAAGAGAGTCGACCACGAGGGTGGCCGACGGAACAGCTACGCCTAATCCTAACTAAGGCTGGCTGGGCTCGGCAACGACTGGGCTCTAGTAGGGTAGTGTCGGTCTGGTTTAGGGAGGTTAAGGTAGTGGTAGGCCGAGGGGGGAGGTGAGGTTTAGGAGGGATGTTAGGGTTTCTAACTACGATGGTAGGCCAAGGCGGTTTGGCTAGGGCTGAGCCTAAGCTCGGGGAAGTTGGTCAAGAGAGACCGAGTGCGATAGTGGGTTCTAGAAGGTGGGCTGACTACTGGACCAAGTGATGGGTCCGGGTGAAGTGGGTTCGGGCAATCTCGAGGTAGGCTCGAGATGACTAGGGTTAGGTCAAACGGAAGGGTTGACCTAGTGGGCTAAGACGGAAAGTCAGAGGGTTGACTAAGTCCTAAGGTCGAGTGGGTTCGGTTCAAATGTGGGTAGTGAACTCCTAGGTTGGATGACGCGTGAGGTTGACCTAGCTAGGTGGGCTCGGTCTTGGCGGTCTAGCCAAGTGAGTGCGTCGGGTCTTGCCACGTGGCAAGATCAACGGTCAAGGGTAGCTCGCTAGGGGAGAGGCTAGCGAGTAAGAGGAAGGTGGCGATCACTTTCCTAGAAGGTAGGAAGAGATCGAGCTTGATTGCTAAGGAGATTAGGCAATCAAAGAGGTGGCACTCGAGGATTATTCGAGTCTCTCTCTCCGGTGGATGGGTGACACGTGGAGGCAAGGAACGGTGGAGATAAGCCGCGGATTAGGGTTGAGATGGAGGTAGCAGAGGTAGGCGAGAAAACGGGAAAGGGGAGCGCGCGGCTAGGGACTTGCCAAAACGCTCGGGTGTAGGTGGCACGCGGTTTGGTGAGGTGGCAGCCGCGTGGACTGGGCGAGACTCCAAGTGGGACCTGGTGGGACAGGTGGCAGACACGTAGGCGGATGACTGGGCGCGGGAGGGCTGAGATGCGGACAAGTGGCGTGATGGAGGGCTGAGGCGTTAGGGTTTGACGCAAAGGAAAATATGCCAAAAAGGAAGGTGGCGGGGGTGACAAAAGCGAGCTAGGAGCTCGTGATCCAAGAGGGATTCTCGGAGGGGGCTAGGCGAGCTGGAGAGGACACATGGCAGGCTACGAGGGCAGGGTATGACGCGGGTTGACAGATGTGGGACACGTGTAGAAACGGAAGGCCAAGATGCGCGGTAGGAAGACTTACCAATTCGGGACCGGCGGCCAAGGGAGACGCGGTCCTTCACGCGCCGCGGCTAGGGTTAGCTCCTCGTCCAAATGACGCTGGTGCCCTTCTCGAAACTGCAGAGGCCTTCGGTGGTGGAGGGGCAGGACTGTCCTTCACACCGGGAACAATGGTGGACGCCGGAAGTTGCAGCGGCGCTTAGCTCTGACCAGATTTCCGGCCGAGGCAATTTATGTCTTCTCACGGGCCGAATTTGCCCAAATTTGACTATGTTGATCAGCACGAAGAGGCGATTCCAATGCAGTAGTTTATGGGACCAAACCTCGATATTGAACCGTGATTATGAATCCTTAAGGCCACTGGATTTCTTGCCAACTTCGATTTGGAGCCGACGGTGAAATTGATCTTTTTGTTGATACAGCCGTCGTGAACCGTGAGGGGTGGCTTGGGTTGGTTCCTACGGATAGAGAACCGATTCCAAGCGGGGAAGAGAGTGCACCAAGGGAGGGGCACCGTAGATCCTCAAACCAGTCACTCGGGTATGCCGAGCAAGGGGCTTAGGTCACGGGTGAGGCTCCGGAAGCGAACAACTCCAAGCCGAATGGAAGAATTCAATGATCCAAGTACTAACCTTGTTAAGCCGTCGAATCGAAGCCTTGGGGACTTCGATCTTCTCTTGTGCCGAACTCAGCCTTTCTTCTCCTTCGTGTTCAAGGGGAAGGCACTAATGTTCGGGCTGTTGATCTTCTTCGTAGAGGCAAGCGTGGACGAGGAGGGATCACCGCCGGTGGGAGGGGATCCGCCTGGTTTGTCTTCCTTGAGGCCGAGGTCAACACGGACGACGGGGGCAAGGGGATTCGATGGGTGGAGACGCTCCTAACTCGGGTAGAGAGAGGGGGTCGAAGAGATGGAGTCCTCGAAGAGGAGAGAGAGCCAAAACTCGCAATGAGCCGAAATTCGATTTCTTTGATACAATTACAAAGGATCCAATACAATATATACAAAGAGAAAGTGATCCGGGATTATCACGCGCGGATCCAAACCCAAAATCTAAAAAACTCAAGGCGCTCGGCACAACCCGCCGGCTTAGGTCTTGACCTCGAATCTCAAAGGCGCCAAGTAAAAACGAGTTAACAAAAGCTAAGTACTAAAGTTAAAATAAACGCCTAAGTGCTAAAACGACTCCTTGAACCTTGCGAGCCCAAGGAGGGGGACCTCGTGAGGGTAAACGCCCTCACTTCGTATTTGGAGTATAAGGGCTCGGTCTGGTTGACCGAGCCATTCGCTTAAGACCTTTGGTCTTAGACGACCTCGCGGGTTGAGAGAGTCGAACTCGGTATGGGTGCGTCTAGCCTACGCTCGGTGAGTTCTACTACTGGTTCAGTGTGACCCTGAGGTTTATCCTGTTCGAGCACCGTTGCGGACTTGGCTGCTCCTCCCGCTCCTCCCACTGCAACCTGACCTGGTGCGTCGTTAGCCTCCTTGGGAGTTTCCTCGGCTAACTGATGCAAGGACCGAGCCCACAATTCTGACGCTCTTCTACGCCTAATGCTTGGCTCGGGCTGTTCGGCCTCGCCTGGGTCTGGACCATCGGGTAGGTCCGTAACAGATTCCCCCTCCCTACCTTGCGCTTGTCCTCGAGCGCTGGAAGAGGGAAAACGATGAGCAACTGACCCAAATTCCTCCCAAGAGGTTCCTTGGTCGGGGCCTTCCCACTCGACCAATACTTCATGCCTTGTTCTGCCTTGCCTTCTTGTATATCTGTGCTTTAAAATTCTGTAAGGCATCGGCAACTGGTCCGACACATGTTCCACGGTAGTCGGTATCTCGCCTTGATGTGGTTTCAAGCGAGAGACATGAAATACAGGGTGGACTTGTGCCTCTCTGGGCAATCCCAATCGGTATGCGGCCTTGCCGACTTTCTGTAATATGGGATATGGCCCATAGTAACGCGGCAGAAGTTTCGAGTATGGCTGCCCCATTAGAGACTTCTGCTTCAGAGGAAGCCTCTTCAACCATACGTACTGCCCTTCTTCGAATGCTCGGTCTTGTCTACCTTTATCGTAGACTTGCTTCATTCGATTCTGCGCTTTAATCAAATTCTGTTTTAAGGAGTTAAGGACCTCCTCTCTGGTGCGCAGTTCGCAGTCCACATTATCCTCTAAGGCGCTACCTCCTTCGTAAGCTGGAATGGCCGGAGGTGGAAAACCGTAGACTGCCTCATAGGGAGTCATCCCTGTCGACGAGTGCCAACTCGTGTTGTAAGACCACTCGGCCCAGGGTAAGTATTTGACCCATGAATTAGGTCTTTCTCCTGCGAAGCATCTGAGGTAAGTCTCGAGAGACCGATTCACAATCTCGCTTTGCCCGTCGGTTTGCGGGTGATGGGCAGTGCTGAACCGAAGTTCTGTACCTAACGTCTTCATATACTCCCTCCAGAACGCGCTCATAAAAATAGAGTCTCTGTCGCAGATGATCGTCTGAGGCATCCCGTGGAGTTTTCCAACGTACTCCTGGAAGACGTGAGCCACCATTGGCCCTTGGTACAGTCGTGGCAATGGTGCAAAGTGGCTGTATTTAGACAGCCTATCAACCACAACTAGTATTGCCTCTTTTCCTTCTGAGCGAGGCATAGCATCAATGAAATCCATGGTGATATCCGTCCATGGTCTTGTAGGAATTGGGAGTGGATTTAGGTGACCTGGAGGCTTGATTGCCTCGTATTTCTCCCTTTGGCAAATCTTGCACTGACGGATGTACCTTTGCACATCGGCCTTCAGTCCTCGCCACCAGAACTGGGCCTTGACTCTACTCACGGTCTTAGCGACCCCTTCGTGTCCTGCAGCAGGCGAGTCATGGAAGTGCTGCAGAAGCTCTCGTTTCAGCTCTGAATTAGGAGGGACAACGGCCCGCCCCTTCCTAAAAAGAAGATCCCCTTTCACTGAATGTAAAGGGATGGAACCCGGATTCTGCTTTTCTGCAGCCTTAAGTAATTTGGTCGATTGGTCATTATCTTGATCGTTGGCCAATCGTACCCATAAGTTGGTTTCCACCACTGACAGTGTCATGAATTGTTCGGTAAGGCGTGATAGGGAATCCGCTGCCTTATTTTCAGGACCTTTCTTGTATTCGATCTCGAAATCGTACCCCAAAAGCTTAGCTAACCAGCGTTGTTGTGTGGGGGTGGATACACGTTGCTTAAGCATGTATCTCAAACTATTCTGATCGGTCCTTACTATGAATCTGCGTCCAATCAGATAGGGACGCCATTTCTCCACCGCAATTACAATGGCAAGCAACTCCTTCTCATACGTTGAGAAAGGTTTCGCCCTACTGGTTAGGGCCTTCGACATGTATGCGATGGGATGACCCTCTTGGCCGAGTACGGCCCCAACGCCAACTTCACATGCATCGGTTTCAATGGTAAAGGTCTTAGTGAAGTCGGGGAGTGTCAAAACTGGAGCGGTCATCAAGGCCGACTTGAGTTTGTCAAATGCAACCTTAGATTTCTCTGTCCACTGAAAAGCTCCCTTTTTTAGCATTTGGGTTAGAGGTTGTGCGATAATTCCATATCCTTGTATAAACCTCCTGTAGTACCCTGTGAGTCCAAGGAAGCCTCGTAGACCCTTTAGATCTTTGGGCAGTGGCCATTTCTCCATGGCTTGCAGTTTTTCGGGGTCTGCCCGAACCCCTTCTCGCGACACAATGTGCCCGAGATACCCTATGGAAGATTGTCCAAAGCTACACTTGGACATCTTCGCGAAAAGCTGATGTTCCTTCAATATGTTTAGCGTTATGCTCAGGTGTTCCCGATGCTTTTCCTCACTCTGGCTGTAGATGAGGATGTCGTCAAAAAAGACCAAAATAAAACTGCGTAGGTGCTCCCGAAATACGTCGTTCATGCACCTCTGAAAGGTGGCTGGTGCGTTTGTTAACCCAAACGGCATTACTAAGAATTCGTAATGCCCATCGTGAGTACGGAAAGCAGTCTTTAATATATCTTCGTCTTGCATTCTTATCTGATGATAGCCGGCGCGAAGGTCTATCTTTGAAAAGATTGTGGCGCCGGTGAGCTCATCTAACAACTCATCTATGACCGGTATGGGGTGCCGATCCTTGACGGTTACCTCGTTCAATGCTCTGTAGTCTATGCAAAATCTCCACGTGTTGTCTTTCTTCTTCACCAAAAGGACTGGGGAAGAGAACGGACTACAGCTCGGACGGATGATACCATCATGGAGCATCTCTTTTACGAGGCGTTCAATTTCCGCCTTCTGACTATACCCATACCGATAAGGCCTGACGTTTACAGGCTCCGCTCCTTGCGTGAGTACTATGCGGTGGTCATAGGCCCTTTGAGGAGGTAGGCCTTTAGGTTCCGCAAATATCTCGGGAAACTTATTCAACACATTCTGAATCGAGGGTGGGATCGGTTCGTCAATGGTCTCGTCCGATCCTGGAACATCTGTAGCTAGCGTAAGGACCCAGCAAGCGGGCTGCTCCTGGTCGAGGCAACGCAGGGCGGCCTTAGGACTTGTCGTGCTGGCTAGTCCTTGCAACGTGATGGGCTCCCCATCAAGCTCTGGAATGAACGTCATCGAGAAATTCTTGACGTCCCAGTGGATATCTTTCCACGATAAGAACCAAGACATGCCTAGGACTAAGTCGACTCCATCCAAGGGTATGACCAACGAGTCAACTTTGAAGGTACGTTTCTTGATGGTAACCTCCATGTCCTTAACCTCGTGCATGCACTTCAGCCGGTGGCCCCCTCCCACGACAATCGTTTGAGGTTTACTTGGTTGCAAGGCAACATTGCACCTTTGAGCCGCTTCCTCGGTTAGGAAGTTATTCGTTGCTCCACAATCAAGCAAAATCAAAACTTTTTGTCCGTTGATACGCCCAAATACTCGCATGGCGTTGGGCTTGTGGGGTCTTGCATGGTGTGAAGAGACTCACCCTCTTCGGGTTTGCCTTCGGCTTTTGGAGTCTCTTCTGTCTTCGTTTCTGCCTTTTCCGGCCTCTTGGCCTTTCTCCTTGTCCTCTCCTCTTGCTCAGAAGAGGAGCTAGAGCTGGAAGGTGAACTCGAGGATGAGTCACTATCCGAGCTGCTGCTGTATTCGGGATCGCTGACCACCATTACATGGAAGAAGGATTTGCATTGATGGTTCTTATCCCATTTGGCCTCACAACGATAGCATAAGCCTTTTCGTCTATATTCTTCAATTTGCTTCGGTGTGAGATAGCGGGTAGGGGGGTTCCTACCAGATCTGGTATCGGCCCTGAACTCCCGTCGAGGTGCGTAGGGAGTTGATTCATTACCCCTGGGCCGTGAGCTAGAAGAGAACGCCGGTTTCTTCTTCTGCTTGTCAAATTTGCGAGTCCTTTTTAGGGCTCGCTTCTCCTCTAGGCGCTCTTCACATATTCGCGCCATGGCAAAACATTCTTCGAGGGTGTCATAGTTCTGGACTTTCATTTCGAGGACAACCTCTTGTTTAATCCACCCTTGAAGGCTCCAATAAGCGCCTTCTCGGTCCATTGGACTCGGCTAGCCAAACGGATGAATTCTTTGTGGTAGGCTGGCACGGTCGTTCTTTGGACTAACTTCTTCAAGTCTTCGTCGTAGTCCAAATAGGTGGAATCACCGAATCGGAGTTGGAAGCTTGCTTTGAACTTCTCCCAAGTTGGTTCCTAGTTTTATGGTCAAACCAGAGATATTGGGTAGTGGCCTCGCCTGTGGTGTTGGCGGCCGCTATCTCTATCCATTCCTCATCCGGGATACGGTGGCAAACAAAGTAACGCTCTGCCATGAAGACCACTCTCAGACCTTCCCCATTAAACTTCGGAAAATCGATCTAACCGGGGGTTCTCCTCTCTTCTTGACGAGAGTTGGTCTCTTCTTCTCTCTGAGGATTACCCTCCTCTCCTTCCGAGCCATAAAAGCTTCGGCTTTGGCTATGATTTCCAATGCGTTGCTGTTGGAAGGAACTTCGCATCTCTTGTTGAGTGCGATCCGGGGTGGGTGCATTCTGCCCCTGCCGGCACCTTCACGAGGGGTGCCTAAATGTGAAGCGTCATGTGTATCCGCTTCCACATATCTGCCCTTGCCCTTGTCTCGTCCTGACGTGGAGGGGTCCGAGGTGGGTCGATCTGTACCAATGTTGAG
>NW_022204839.1:5000-17500 GCF_008831285.2 Nymphaea colorata | reverse complement strand
AGGATCGAAGCGAAGGAGAATGGGTTTGGGGGTCGTTTGGAGGATGATCGAGCCTCTTTTTGAGCATTCGGTTGAAACAGGCCTACCACAGCCAGTCTCAATCCGAGCTTAAATCGAAGGGTCAATCGGCCATAACTTTTGGGGATTTTGATACTGTTCGCTTCCCACCGAACCAAGCTTTCTATAGGAAGTGGAATCGCGTCAATCCGTTCAGTATTGAGTGAGTTACGAGCTTGAGAAGTCGGAGTAGGTTCTGTCACGCAGTTCCGCCGACCAGTTCCTGTTTCCGGCGACACTTCCGGCGATCCAACCGTTGGATCTTCACGATTCCGGTGCCATTAGATTCCCAACATCCCTGAGATCATCTCCACCAAATTTGACGTCGATCGGACTGTAGATGGCGTTTCTGGAGGCGACGGTCTGAATCTGGCGGGAATCGGCGGCGAGCATCCCTGTTTCTCCGCCACAGGCGGCTGTAACCCAATATTCGCTTAGAACATTGGGAATGCAGCATCACCGGGTGATCTATTGACTTTAGCTTGTTCCAAATTTAATTATCTGTCGATTGCAAGTGGTTTCATCTCTTGATTTGATCGCATTGAGGCGGAGTGGCGATTTGAAGACCTGTGGCTGTTCTTCTGCACGACGGCTCTTCCTGAAACAGGCGACAGAACTACAGCGACTTTGAGGGATCAACGACTGGGGTCTAGACAGCTCAGATTCAGCTCAAATTTGGAGCGTCTACTCCTTGGCTAGTGGTCTTGCTACAGTCCAAATTTCAGGATTTTTGGAGGTGTCTATGAATTGTTTGATTTTTCCATCGAAGACCTCTCCAGCAGTCCTGAAGCTGTTCTGCGCCTGATACATTTCTGAACGAAGGACAGAACGTGCGCGATTTTCAGAGCTCAACGACCTGGCCTTAAACTCGTCGGATTTGGCTCAAACTTGGAGCGTCCACTCCTGAGGATGTCTACTTGTTCTGACCAAGTTTGGGGATTTTTGGAGACTCCTGTGATTTTATACGAATTTTAGACTGGAGGCCACTCTCTGCCAGCGCCTGAACCTGTCTTCTTCGTTTTCCAGAACAGAGGCCAAGCCTCGACGCTACCCCGATCTCGTTTTCTTCGATATTGGGGAAACGAGTATCTCTGGTGATTTCAGCTCCTTGAATCCCTGTTTTCCTTTCATTATATCCTGGATTTGATTGTGCTTGCACTTGTTTTGGCGGAGCATACCCCTGCTGCAACGAGGATGGGCTGCAACCTGTTAGCATAGACTGCAACAGTCCGTGAGCCGCAACCTTGGAGTTGAAGGGTGCTCGTCGACACCAGTTCGACGCCTGCTTCCCCCTTAACAGCATACAAAGAGGGGTTTAGATCGCATCTTGTGAGGCATTTCATACTTTGGCTCTGTTGTTCGATTACTGTTTTGCTGTAACAGTAATCCGTGCTTCCCTTGTTGCTGAGGTGAACCGTGAGCCATCAAGCGACCGGTGAGTTGGGGTCGTGGAGCTTGCTGTCCAGCTTGGGCGAGGAGGCATTTGCTGAGTACCGAGGCTTAGTTTCTGGTTTTCCAGCCTCGGTGGATAGCTCGGACTAGCTTCGAGGAGGTTTGTACCCTGTCCCACTATAGCACGGGGAGGGTGTTCTTGCTTACAAACCCGCCTACACGGCGCGCGGCATAGTGAGGTCCTCGGAGGCTCGTTCAGCCGACGACACACCTCCTTGCGGCTTGGCCACCTAGGGGTTGAGGGTGTGGTTTGTGCGCTTAGGCATGTATGTTTTTTATGAATGCTTGGATGTGAATGTGGTTGAGTGAGGTGAGCGTTTAAGTTGTATCGTCGCGGTTGTATTAAGCCTTGAGCCCCTTAGCATTCTTGTAGTAGGATTGGCTATTTGGGTTCGGGAAACACTCTTGTAATTCTGTCCTAACTTGGGAAATTAAGCCGGGGTTGCTGTCCGGCAGGGAAAGAGTGTAAAGTCTTCTTAATACTTAGCCTATTCGGAGCCTGCCCCAAGAGATCTTGGGAAGGGAGTTCGGCATTCGGCAGCGAGCTTAGGCAGTCCTAGCCGGGTTCCCACCAGTTTGGTATCAGAGCACCTTGGGGCTGATTGAGCAGCTATGGCAAAGAAGAAGAACTCAAGAGTTGAGCAACAGGAAATGGAATTGGGCGTCGAAGATGCAGCCACCGAATCAGTTCATGAGGGCAGCGGAAGGAATGAATCAAACCGAGAAAAGTTCTCACGGATAGAAACCGAACTTGAGGAAATGAGAGTAAGAATGAGTCGGCAAGACCAGCCATCACGTGTGGAAGAGAGGTTGTCTCGCTTTGAGGAAGCTATGATTCGTATGACTGATAACTTCACGCAAATAAGTCACCAATTGGGTTTCTTAACCGGCCGAATGAATAAAATGGACCAATTGTCAGAAAGTATAGAAGGGCTAAATCAAAGAATGGACCGTATGGAAAGATCCGTTAATCATGGGCACAACCGAGAAGATAAGGGAAAAGGACCTTATGAAGAGCCTCACACATCATATCAAGCTCCCAAAGAGCATGCCGCAGCGAGTTTTGGAGGGATTAAAATTGGAAAAGATAATCAAGTTCCACCCAAAACCAATGAAGCTCACATGGGAAATAAAAAGACCATGGGAGTTAACATGGCAACTTGTTCCAAACCACTGGTAGACAATGATTTTGAAGAAATTTCAGATGAAGATAGTGAGAGAATCGGACAAAGAAGTGAGAAAAAGAGGGGCCAAAGGAACATAGAACCCAGATCCAACATTCGGGTTGACTTTCCTAAGTTTGATGGCAAAAACGCCCAAGATTGGGTGATTAAAGCGGAGCAATACTTTGAGTGCCAAGAAGTTAGGGAAGACAAAAAAATTACAACGGCCATGATCTACTTTGAAGGGGCAGCTATGAGGTGGTATCGGTCGTACAAGAGGAAAAACCCGGTCATGGTATGGGAAACATTTTCAAATGCATTACTCGCTCGCTTTGGAGTCTCGTCATATACTAACTATCATGTGGAGCTCATCAACATGAAACAAATCACTACCGTGGAGGAGTTTCAAGGTCGATTTGAGGACATGTCATGTATGGTTGGAGATTGGCCCGAACCCGCACTCATAGGTGCATTCATGTCGGGATTGAGAGAGGATATTAGAATTGAGATGCTATCCGAGGAACATGTAGACTTAGACAGTTGCTTTGCAAGGGCACGAGTTATGGAGGAAAAGCTCCTCAAACGGGCAGCGTATGAGAAATTCTCTAAGACCGGAGGATTCAACCAAAACAAAGGGAATTTCAACAGGCCTACTCCTAAACCACAGCCACAAGGGTTTCCAAAGAGGGATACACGTCCAGCCGTTAGGGACAATGTTCCGGTTCGTTACATCACCGCTAAGGAGAGGGATGAAAGGTTCAAAGCCGGGCTATGTGTGTCATGTGAGGAAAAGTGGTTCAAGGGACACAAATGTAAGAGGTTTCAGCTAATGGTGGTTGTAGAGGATGAGGACGAAGTTGAGGTTTCAATCCCAGTTGAGGAAGAGCAACCAGTAGAACAAGAGTGCCCAACGGAAATTGAGAAGGTGGATGGGGTTCTTCACTCCATGAGGGACCCAAACCGTCCTAAAGCAATGCGTGTTCTTGGAACCATTCAAGGGCACAGAGTCACAATCTTGCTAGATTCGGGAGCAACTCATAATTTTATGAGTTTAGAAACGGCCAAGGATAGCGGATGCACATTGGAAGATCAAGCACCACTCACGGTCTTGGTAGGAGATGGAACAAGGCTACCTTGCGTCCACATTTGCCGAAACATGGATATAACCGTGCAAGGGATCCCATACAAGATAGATGTCTTAGTTCTTCCGATAAAAGGGATGGACCTTGTTCTTGGTGTTGATTGGTTAGAGACACTTGGGGGAATCTACTGGGATTTCTCCAAAATGAAGATGAGATTTGAGAGGGAAGGAGGAGATCAAGTGACACTCGAAGGAATCCAGCCCAACTTGGAACCGAAGGCAGCCATCAAGGCTCTCGTAGCTCAACAGCCAGCCCTCTGGCTGATATCGTTAGCCACTGATGTACCTCCAAAAGGGACAGAGACCGAAGTCATTCCCAAGGAAGTTCAGCAAGTATTGGATGGTTTTGAAGATGTCTTTTCTGAACCTAAAGGGTTACCTCCTCCAAGATCATACGATCACAGGATCGTCCTATCAAACGGGGCAGAACCGGTAAATGTTAGGCCTTATCGTTATGGGTTTACACAGAAAACGGAGATAGAGAGATTGGTAAAAGAAATGATTGAAGGGGGAATCATTCGCCCGAGTAGCAGTCCCTTCTCCTCTCCTGTTTTGTTAGTCAAAAAGAAGGATGAAACTTGGAGATTTTGTGTTGATTATCGGGCACTTAACGAAGTCACGATTAAGGACCGCCACCCTATACCCGTCATTGACGAACTCCTTGATGAATTGGCGGGCGCTTCCATTTTCTCCAAGCTTGACTTAAGGGCTGGTTACCATCAGATACGCATGGATAAGCATGACGTACCCAAGACTGCATTTAGAACTCACGATGGGCATTATGAGTTCTTGGTCATGCCCTTCGGATTAACCAACGCCCCGGCTACATTCCAACGATGTATGAATGATATTTTCAGACCACATCTGAGGGATTTCATTCTAGTTTTCTTCGATGACATTCTGGTTTACAGTCGATCATTAGAGCACCACATTGTCCACTTAAGGAAGACACTACAAATTTTGAGGCAGAATGAACTCTTTGCAAAAGCTTCTAAGTGCAGTTTCGGTCAAGAATCAATCGGCTATTTGGGACACATAGTGTCCAAGGAAGGTGTTAGAGCTGATCCAGAAAAGCTCCATGCCATGGAGCAATGGCCTTTGCCAAAAGACCCGAGAGGAATGAGAGGATTTCTAGGTCTTACTGGTTACTATCGAAGGTTTATTCAAGGCTATGGATCTATAGCCTCCCCTTTGACGAAAATGTTGAAGAAAGGGGAGTTACCTGGACGGATCACTCAAGGGAAGCATTCGTAAAGCTTAAGGCAGCAATGTTAGCCGCGCCCGTGCTAACCTTGCCAGATTTTTCACTTGATTTCGTGGTGGAGACGGACGCAAGCGACGTTGGTGTTGGGGCTGTCCTCAGCCAAAAGGGCCACCCAATAGCCTACATGTCCAAGGCTCTCACCCATAGGGCAAAGCCATTATCCACATATGAAAAGGAGTTATTTGCCATCGTGTTGGCCGTGGAGAAATGGAGGCCCTACCTCATCGGGCGCAAATTCATTGTGAGAACGGATCATAGTAGTTTAAGGTATATGCTCAAACAAAGGGTCTCAACGCCTACTCAACAAAGATGGCTCGCCAAGCTATTGGGTTACGATTTTACAATCGAATACAAGAAAGGAACCGAAAACTCGGCGGCTGATTCGTTATCGAGACTTGGAGAGCAATTTCTAACCTTGTCCGTTCTGGAAACCGATTTGTGGCAGCGATTGGTCATTGAGCAAGAGGCTGATGAAGGTTTGAGACTACTTAGAGCATCGGTTCAGCAGAATCCGGGATCAATCCCAAACCATGGCATGAAGGGGAACGTGCTTTACCGAAAGGGCAAAGCTGTGGTACCACGCGGTTCCTCCCTCAAAAAGGAGCTCCTATCACACTTTCATTGTTCAACCACCGCAGGTCACGAAGGCGTGGCCAAAACGCTTGCAAGGATCAAAACCCAATTTTGGTGGGAAGGTCTAAAAGGAGAAGTCAAAGAGTTTGTGAGGAGTTGTCAGATTTGCCAAAGGGAAAAGTATGAAGCAACCAAGCCACCCGGGCTGATGCACCCATTGCCAATACCTACAAAACCTTGGGCTGATGTATCAATGGATTTTATTGATGCAATGCCACGTTCGGAAGGAAAGGAAGCGGTGTTTGTAGTGGTGGACAGATTGACGAAATATGGGCATTTTGCCCCTCTTCCAAGACACTACAATGGGCCGTTGGTTGCCGGGATATACCAAGACTATGTCGGCAAACTTCATGGAATGCCGAGCACTATCGTTTGTGATAGGGATTCGATATTCCTTAGTGCGTTTTGGCGCGAGTATATGCGCATGGCGGGGACTTCATTGCATTTCAGTACAGCCCACCACCCGCAAACCGATGGGCAAAGCGAGGTGGTGAACAGGACACTAGAGACCTATCTGCGTTGTTTCGCGGGGGAACGACCGAACACTTGGGTTCGGTATCTTGCTTGGGCAGAATGGTCCTACAACACTAGTCTCCATTCCGGGACTAGTATCACTCCCTACGAGGCACTGTATGGGTGTCCTCCTCCACTCATTCCAAACTATGAAGTAGGGACAGCTCAAGATGATGAGGTGGACTGCACACTCCGTAATCGGGATGAGATCTTGACAGTTTTGAGGCAGCATATCGTAAGAGCCCAGAATCGAATGAAACAAACATATGATAAAGGCCGCAAAGATCGAGAGTTCAAGGTTGGGGACATGGCATGGTTGAAGAGGCTACCTATGCGACAAAAATCGTTGCTTGGACAGCCTTATTCCAAACTTTTACCCCGTTATTATGGGCCATTCCGGGTCTTGCAAAGAGTTGGCAAAGGAGCCTACAGGTTAGCACTACCACCCACCGCATTAGTCCATCCGGTCTTCCATGTAACTAGACTCAAGCCGCATTTTGGTCAGTTGCCAGAACTTATTGAACCTTTGCCAGATTTTCGGCCTAGACCGTATAGGATACTTCGTCACCGGCACCTGCAGAGAGAGGGGCGTCAGAGACATGAGGTTTTAGTTGAGTGGGACGGCCCAGATTCAGGTACATCATGGGAGCTATATGACAGGATTGTCCAGGATTTCCCAACTACTAGAGCTTGGGGACAAGCTCAGTCTCAGCGTGGTGGATCTGATACGGAACTCCCTAGGACTAGGCCGGGACTAGCCTTGATTGCTGCCGAATCCCATCAACTACCACAGGCCGATAGCGCTAAGCTTGTCTGCGCGAACCCTTTGTCGCCAGATGGGCATGAGAGACTTGGTAAGGGTGAGACTTGGCCACTGAGTGTAAGGGGCAGAGAGGCTTTACTAACTGTGAATGGTGCAGCTTGTAGCGCTAATAACGCCACACAAGGCCTAACGTCACACCAGGTAATCGTCGGAGGCATGCCACTGCCGGCCACAGGCGCAGCACAACTCCGGGGCACGGCCGAGCGCACAGCCGAGGGACATCGCCGACTACCGGGCATCGAGGACGCAGACGGGTGCCGCGCGCAGGAGAGCGTCGACGCTGGAGGTCACCTGGAGCATTGTGAGGTTGTAGCGAGCGAGGACGCTATCAGAGTGCACAGCGGAAACCTTAGAGAGGCTAACGAGCGGGCACCACCATCACCACTAGCAGCAGCAGCACTCGGGCGGGTGGCCGATCCTTGTTCCGAGGGTATCACGCACGGAGGTCATTCCAGCGAGGACAGCATTTTTCTTAGGGAGGCTAGCCGATGCAGTGAGCTGGAGTTGTCCGGGCCCAGCTGACCGACCTAGCCACACATGCCCAGTGGACCGAGACTGAGTTGGAGGAGTTTTCAGCCCCAAGCCGACCATTTCAGGCCGAGACGGAGTGATTACAGCATTACGGGTCAGTCGGAGCGGTTTTGACAGGATCCCGTCTTAGGACCCGATCCAAATCCAGCGTTTTTAGTAGGAACCGGTTTCATTTTTAGTTATGTTTCAGTTTTGTACCGACCCGGTTCGAGACATAGACCGAACCGAGTCATGCTACACTTTAAATAGTGTCTTTGTGAAGTTAACCCTAAGTTGTTAATGATTTTTGGACAAAGTTTCTAATAGAAACAGGTTTCTCTTCACCCGCGCGTTTCTTGCGCCTCCATCTTCTTCTTCCTCCCCATTTCTGTGTGAAACATCTGAGGTTCTTCTCCAGCCTCCTCAGATTCATCAATGGCGGATTGGCAACCCGACATTATCCCACACCCTCCGCTGGTTTTCTCTACTAGGAGGTGAAACGAAGCAAGCAGCCGGCGGGTTGTCTTCTTCATCGTCTACCCGAGCAGAAGCAAAGGTGAATGCCGTGCGGACTCCTCAGCCACAGGGGTGTCGAGAGGCGTCATCCACCATCCGGAAGGCATTCTCCAGCCTTCGCGCAATGCCTACACGGCGGTGTGAAGATCTGAGATGCATTTGATCGTCCGTTCAGCAGAAATACAGCTAAGTGTGTTTTTCCAGCGTCATTTCCTCTTGTAGTGACTGTAAATCGCCTCCCCAATTCGTTTGTATGCCGTGGGATCCTTCTGGAATCCGTGAGGATGATCTGAAGAAGGATCGAAGCGAAGGAGAATGGGTTTGGGGGTCGTTTGGAGGATGATCGAGCCTCTTTTTGAGCATTCGGTTGAAACAGGCCTACCACAGCCAGTCTCAATCCGAGCTTAAATCGAAGGGTCAATCGGCCATAACTTTTGGGGATTTTGATACTGTTCGCTTCCCACCGAACCAAGCTTTCTATAGGAAGTGGAATCGCGTCAATCCGTTCAGTATTGAGTGAGTTACGAGCTTGAGAAGTCGGAGTAGGTTCTGTCACGCAGTTCCGCCGACCAGTTCCTGTTTCCGGCGACACTTCCGGCGATCCAACCGTTGGATCTTCACGATTCCGGTGCCATTAGATTCCCAACATCCCTGAGATCATCTCCACCAAATTTGACGTCGATCGGACTGTAGATGGCGTTTCTGGAGGCGACGGTCTGAATCTGGCGGGAATCGGCGGCGAGCATCCCTGTTTCTCCGCCACAGGCGGCTGTAACCCAATATTCGCTTAGAACATTGGGAATGCAGCATCACCGGGTGATCTATTGACTTTAGCTTGTTCCAAATTTAATTATCTGTCGATTGCAAGTGGTTTCATCTCTTGATTTGATCGCATTGAGGCGGAGTGGCGATTTGAAGACCTGTGGCTGTTCTTCTGCACGACGGCTCTTCCTGAAACAGGCGACAGAACTACAGCGACTTTGAGGGATCAACGACTGGGGTCTAGACAGCTCAGATTCAGCTCAAATTTGGAGCGTCTACTCCTTGGCTAGTGGTCTTGCTACAGTCCAAATTTCAGGATTTTTGGAGGTGTCTATGAATTGTTGTGATTTTTCCATCGAAGACCTCTCCAGCAGTCCTGAAGCTGTTCTGCGCCTGATACATTTCTGAACGAAGGACAGAACGTGCGCGATTTTCAGAGCTCAACGACCTGGCCTTAAACTCGTCGGATTTGGCTCAAACTTGGAGCGTCCACTCCTGAGGATGTCTACTTGTTTCTGACCAAGTTTGGGGATTTTTGGAGACTCCTGTGATTTTATACGAATTTTAGACTGGAGGCCACTCTCTGCCAGCGCCTGAACCTGTCTTCTTCGTTTTCCAGAACAGAGGCCAAGCCTCGACGCTACCCCGATCTCGTTTTCTTCGATATTGGGGAAACGAGTATCTCTGGTGATTTCAGCTCCTTGAATCCCTCGTTTTCCTTTCATTATATCCTGGATTTGATGTGCTTGCACTTGTTTTGGCGGAGCATACCCCTGCTGCAACGAGGATGGGCTGCAACCTGTTAGCATAGACTGCAACAGTCCGTGAGCCGCAACCTTGGAGTTGAAGGGTGCTCGTCGACACCAGTTCGACGCCTGCTTCCCCCTTAACAGCATACAAAGAGGGGTTTAGATCGCATCTTGTGAGGCATTTCATACTTTGGCTCTGTTGTTCGATTACTGTTTTGCTGTAACAGTAATCCGTGCTTCCCTTGTTGCTGAGGTGAACCGTGAGCCATCAAGCGACCGGTGAGTTGGGGTCGTGGAGCTTGCTGTCCAGCTTGGGCGAGGAGGCATTTGCTGAGTACCGAGGCTTAGTTTCTGGTTTTCCAGCCTCGGTGGATAGCTCGGACTAGCTTCGAGGAGGTTTGTACCCTGTCCCACTATAGCACGGGGAGGGTGTTCTTGCTTACAAACCCGCCTACACGGCGCGCGGCATAGTGAGGTCCTCGGAGGCTCGTTCAGCCGACGACACACCTCCTTGCGGCTTGGCCACCTAGGGGTTGAGGGTGTGGTTTGTGCGCTTAGGCATGTATGTTTTTTATGAATGCTTGGATGTGAATGTGGTTGAGTGAGGTGAGCGTTTAAGTTGTATCGTCGCGGTTGTATTAAGCCTTGAGCCCCTTAGCATTCTTGTAGTAGGATTGGCTATTTGGGTTCGGGAAACACTCTTGTAATTCTGTCCTAACTTGGGAAATTAAGCCGGGGTTGCTGTCCGGCAGGGAAAGAGTGTAAAGTCTTCTTAATACTTAGCCTATTCGGAGCCTGCCCCAAGAGATCTTGGGAAGGGAGTTCGGCATTCGGCAGCGAGCTTAGGCAGTCCTAGCCGGTTCCCCAGCCCGAGCACGACCGGCCAGTTAAGGCCAGGCGCATCGCGGTAGAAGGACGAGACACCGGTGCACACCAGAGGCGACCGTCGCCCCCAAATCCAACTACGAGCTTTTTAACTGCAACAACTTAAATATACGCTATTGGAGCTGGAATTACCGGCTGCTGGCACCAGACTTGCCTCCAATGATCTCGTTAGGGTTTAGATTGTACTCATTCAATTACCAGACTCGAAGAGCCCGTATTGTTATGTATTGTCACTACTCCCGTGTCAGGATTGGGTAATTTGCGCGCCTGCTGCTTCCTTGGATGTGGTAGCGTTTCTCAGGCTCCCTCTCCGGAATCGAACCCTATTCTCCGTCACCCGTCACTACCATGGTAGGCCACTATCCTACCATCGAAAGTTGATAGGGCAGAAATTTGAATGATGCGTCGCCGGCACGAAGGCCGTGCGATCCGTCGAGTTATCATGAATCACCAAAACATCGAGCAAAGCCCGCATTGGCCTTTTATCTAATAAATGCGACCCTTCCAGAAGTCGGGGTGTGGTGCACGTATTAGCTCTAGCTTTACTACGGTTATCCGAGTAGCAAATACCATCAAACAAACTATAACTGATTTAATGAGCCATTCGCAGTTTCACAGTCTGAATTAGTTCATACTTACACATGCATGGCTTAATCTTTGAGACAAGCATATGACTACTGGCAGGATCAACCAGGTAGCAACACATCGACAACGTCAGAGGCCCCGGCCACAAAAGAACCGATAGCTACCGACGGTCAATCATCGTTTCGTTTTTGACATCACTGCGGACGACGTTTTAGGAAGAACAGCATTAAAAAACTGCCCACCGGCGCCCGAAACGTACTGAGAATCCATAAAGCCGACGTAACGACAGAAATAACCAACGATCAGCACAAAAGCTGAGAGGCCAAAAGCCGCACGCCCAAGCCCTCCGCACACCATGCGGATGGGCTGCGTTAATGTCCTTAACAAGACGGCGTTCCACCAAAGCGGCAGCAATACAGAGACCAAACGTAGGGGCAAAACAAACTTAGCGTCAACCACACCAATATAACAAGCACATCACCCAAACGGTTCATGGCAAACCAAAACAGCCATGACGCCGATGGGAGACGCAGCCAACGCCACTCATGCGCCAAGACATCAGGCGCTTCCCAACGGTCGCCTTCACGCCGGCATAGCCATGCGGACAAGCGGAACTTGGGAGGCGCATAATGTTGAAACGCGAGATAGATTCTCGATCAAACCGAACCGTCGTGGAACAACCGATAAAAACAAGCAAGAAGCAAACAGCAAAGGCAACGGGGATCCGTCAAACCGAGCATCAATCTCCTACGCAGGTGATTTGGGCGATCGCTCCCGGGTAAAAGGGGCTAACGCGAAAATCACCTAGTCTACCATAAATGTTCCAGACCATTCGTGAATCCACTTGTGTACCTGATCCGGTCCCAAAGGACACCGCAGGCGCTGTCGGGGAACAGCGAGCACTGCAGGCCGAGGGCCAGGCAGGGAAGGACACGTTGCATAGCACCTGCCAAACAAAGGCCTTGACAGCAGTCGGAGGCCGAGAAGAAGGCAGTCGCACCGCGTGGACTACAAATGGCCCAGGCAAAACCGGACGCAGGAGAAACTGAAAAGACAGCTACGGAAGCACGCGGAACCAAGAAAAAATGGCCGCTCGCAGTGAAGAAAGGGCACACGAGGGACGGCAGCAAGGTCGAAGGGTGTCAAGTCCGTCGATCCGAGCTGGTGGTTAACCTATAGGTGATTTGGGCGATGGCTCCCCCATAAAAAGGGCCAACGCGAAAATCACTTGGTCTACCATAAATATTAAATATTTTTGAAGTATCAAGCGAATTCGCTTTCTGTATCCCTACTGTTCCCGACGCTGTCCGCGAGCAGCGGAAGACCGGGCACAGGAGGGACTACAGCAGCCGATTGATGCATATGATCTCCCATACATGTGATTTGGGCGACGGCTCCCGGGTGAAAGGGGCTAACGCGAAAATCACTTGGTCTACCATAAGTATTT
>NW_022204838.1:0-18038 GCF_008831285.2 Nymphaea colorata | reverse complement strand
TCCTAAAAGTGACTATTATACCAATGCATCAAGTGGCCATGCATTGGTTGTGTCCATGAGTCAGCAAGCTATTTCAATTACATCTAATTTATATTTTCAATTTCGTGGTAGGGTCACTGCTTCAGCAAGTTCTTATAGCAATTCCCAGGTCTCGCGGGAATGTTTCCCCTTCTGTTGTACAGGGTTCATCGCATCTTTTGCGCTCATAGTTAAATGATCACACATAAATTCTTAAAACTGACCATTATACTGATGCATCATGTTGGTCATGCATTGGTTGTGTCTAACAGTCAACCAGCATCTAATTGACATTTTCAATTTCATGGCAGGGACAGAGCTTCATCAAGTTCTTTGAGCAGTTCCCAGGTCTCACGGGACTGTTTCCTCTCTTGTTATAGAGGGTTCATCGCATCTTTTGCAATCATAATTAGATGATTACACATAAACTCCTCAAATTAACCATTATACAAATGCATCATCTTGACCATGCATTGGTTGTGTCTATTAGTCCGCCAATTATTTCAATTGCATCTAGTTGACAATTTTAACTTGATGGAAGGACGTTGCTTCATCAAGAAGCTTGAACAATTCCCAGGTCTCACGGAATGTTTCCTCTCTTGTTGTAGAGGGTTCATCGCATCTTTTGCAATCATAAGTAAATGATCACACAAAAACTCCTCAAACAGACCATTTATACCGATGCATCAAGTTGGTCATGCATTGGTTGTGTCTATTGTTATCCCAATTGCATCTAATTGTCATTTTCAACTTAATGGTAGGGCGTAGCTTGATCAAGTTCCCTGAGCAGTTCCTAGGTCTCACGAGACTGCTTCCCCTCTTCTTGTAGAGGGTTCGTCACATCTTTTGCGCTCACAATAAGATGATCACACATAAAATAAACGACTCAAACTGACCATTATACCGATGCATTAAGTTCGTTATGCATCGGTTGTGTCTATTAGTCAGTCGTTTCTCTCAATTGCATCTAATTGACATTTTAACATGATAAAGGGGACGTTGTTTCATCAAGAGCCTTCAGCAGTTCCCAGGTCTCACGGGACTGTTTCCCACTTGTTGTAGAGGGTTCATCGAATCTTTTGTAAGCGTAATTAGATGATCACACATATTCTTCTAAAACTGACCATTATACCGATGCATCAAATTGGCCAAGCATTGGTTGTGTCTATGAGTAAGTCAGTTATCTCAATTGCATCTAATTGACATTTTCAACTTGATGATAGCGACATAGCTTTATCAAGTTCCTTGAGCAGTTCGAGGTCTCACGAAACTGTTTCCTCTTTTCTTGTAAAGGTTCCATCAGATCTTTGCGCTTCTAACGAGATGATCACACATAAACTTCTAAAACTGACCATTACACAGATGCATCAAGTTGGCCGTGCATTGGTTGTATCTATTAGTCGGCCACTTATTTCAATTGCATCTAATTGAGATTTTTAACTTGATGGAGGAGACGTTGCTTCATCAACATCCTTGAGCAATTCCCAGGTCTTACGGGGACTGTTTCCTCTATTGTTGTAGAGGGTTCATCGCCACTTTTGCGTTCATATTTAGATGATCACACAAACTCCTAAAATTGACCATTATACCAATGCATCAAGTTGGTCACGCATTGGTTGTGTCTACTAGTCGACCTTTTATTTCAATTGCATCTAATTAACATTTTCAACTTGATGGTTGGGGCATTGCTTCATCAAGTTCCTTGAACAGTTCCCAGGTCTCAAGGGACTGTTTCCTCTCTTGTTGTAGAAGGTTCATCGGATCTTTTATGCTCCTAATGAGATATCACACATAAACTCCTAAAAGTGACTATTATACCAATGCATTAAGTTGGCCATGCATTGGTTGTGTCTATGAGTCAGCAAGCTATTTCAATTACATCTAATTTATATTTTCAATTTCGTGGTAGGGTCACTGCTTCAGCAAGTTCTTATAGCAACTCCCAGGTCTCGCGGGAATGTTTCCCCTTCTGTTGTACAGGGTTCATCGCATCTTTTGCGCTCATAGTTAAATGACCACACATAAATTCTTAAAACTGACCATTATACCGATGCATCATGTTGGTCATGCATTGGTTGTGTCTACTAGTCAACCAGCATCTAATTGACATTTTCAATTTCATGGTAGGGACAGAGCTTCATCAAGTTCTTTGAGCAGTTCCCAGGTCTCACGGGACTGTTTCCTCTCTTGTTATAGAGGGTTCATCGCATCTTTTGCAATCATAATTAGATGATTACACATAAACTCCTCAAATTAACCATTATACAAATGCATCATGTTGGCCATGCATTGGTTGTGTCCATTAGTCCGCCAATTATTTCAATTGCATCTAGTTGACAATTTTAACTTGATGGAAGGGACGTTGCTTCATCAAGAAGCTTGAACAATTCCCAGGTCTCACGGGAATGTTTCCTCTCTTGTTGTAGAGGGTTCATCGCATCTTTTGCAATCATAAGTAAATGATCACACAAAAACTCCTCAAACAGACCATCATACCAATGCATCAAGTTGGCCATGCATTGGTTGTGTCAATCAGTGAGCCAGTTATCTCAATTGCATCTAATTGTCATTTTCAACTTAATGGTAGGGGCGTAGCTTGATCAAGTTCCTTGAGCAATTCCTAGGTCTCACGAGACTGCTTTCCCTCTTGTTGTAGAGGGTTCGTCACATCTTTTGCGCTCATAATAAGATGATCACACATAAACTACTCAAACTGACAATTATACCGATGCATTAAGTTCGTTATGCATCGGTTGTGTCTATTAATCAGTCGTTTCTCTCAATTGCATCTAATTGACATTTTTAACATGATAAAGGGGACGTTGTTTCATCAAGAGCCTTCAGCAGTTCCCAGGTCTTACGGGACTGTTTCCCCACTTGTTGTAGAGGGTTCATCGAATCTTTTGTAAGCGTAATTAGATGATCACACATATTCTTCTAAAACTGACTATTATACCGATGCATCAAATTGGCCAAGCATTGGTTGTGTCTATGAGTAAGCCAGTTATCTCAATTGCATCTAATTGACATTTTCAACTTGATGATAGAGACATAGCTTTATCAAGTTCCTTGAGCAGTTTCGAGGTCTCACGAAACTGTTTCCTCTTTTCTTGTAAAGGTTTCATCAGATCTTTGCGCTTCTAACGAGATGATCACACATAAACTTCTAAAACTGACCATTACACAGATGCATCAAGTTGGCCGTGCATTGGTTGTATCAATTAGTCGGCCACTTATTTCAATTGCATCTAATTGAGATTTTTAACTTGATGGAGGAGACGTTGCTTCATCAACATCCTTGAGCAATTCCCAGGTCTTACGGGGACTGTTTCCTCTATTGTTGTAGAGGGTTCATCGCCACTTTTGCGTTCATATTTAGATGATCACACAAACTCCTAAAGTTGACCATTATACCGATGCATCAAGTTGGTCACGCATTGGTTGTGTCTACTAGTCGACCTTTTATTTCAATTGCATCTAATTAACATTTTCAACTTGATGGTTGGGGCATTCCTTCATCAAATTCCTTGAACAGTTCCCAGGTCTCAAGGGACTGTTTCCTCTCTTGTTGTAGAAGGTTCATCGGATCTTTTATGCTCCTAATGAGATATCACACATAAACTCCTAAAAGTGACTATTATACCAATGCATCAAGTTGGCCATGCATTGGTTGTGTCTATGAGTCAGCAAGCTATTTCAATTACATCTAATTTATATTTTCAATTTCGTGGTAGGGTCACTGCTTCAGCAAGTTCTTATAGCAATTCCCAGGTCTCGCGGGAATGTTTTCCCTTCTGTTGTACAGGGTTCATCGCATCTTTTGCGCTCATAGTTAAATGATCACACATAAATTCTTAAAACTGACCATTATACCGATGCATCATGTTGGTCATGCATTGGTTGTGTCTAACAGTCAACCAGCATCTAATTGACATTTTCAATTTCATGGTAGGGACAGAGCTTCATCAAGTTCTTTGAGCAGTTCCCAAGTCTCACGGGACTGTTTCCTCTCTTGTTATAGAGGGTTCATCGCATCTTTTGCAATCATAATTAGATGATTACACATAAACTCCTCAAATTAACCATTATACAAATGCATCATGTTGGCCATGCATTGGTTGTGTCCATTAGTCCGCCAATTATTTCAATTGCATCTAGTTGACAATTTTAACTTGATGGAAGGGACGTTGCTTCATCAAGAAGCTTGAACAATTCCCAGGTCTCACGGGAATGTTTCCTCTCTTGTTGTAGAGGGTTCATCGCATCTTTTGCAATCATAAGTAAATGATCACACAAAAACTCCTCAAACAGACCATTATACCGATGCATCAAGTTGGTCATGCATTGGTTGTGTCTATCAGTGAGCCTATTATCTCAATTGCATCTAATTGTCATTTTCAACTTAATGGTAGGGGCATAGCTTGATCAAGTTCCTTGAGCAGTTCCTAGGTCTCACGAGACTGCTTCCCCTCTTGTTGTAGAGGGTTCGTCACATCTTTTGCACTCATAATAAGATGATCACACATAAAATAAACTACTCAAACTGACCAATATACCGATGTATTAAGTTCGTTATGCATCGGTTGTGTCTATTAGTCAGTCGTTTCTCTCAATTGCATCTAATTGACATTTTTAACATGATAAAGGGGACGTTGTTTCATCAAGAGCCTTCAGCAGTTCCCAGGTCTCACGGGACTGTTTCCCCACTTGTTGTAGAGGGTTCATCGCATCTTTTGTAAGCGTAATAAGATGATCACACATAATCTTCTAAAACTGACCATTATACCGATGCATCAAATTGGCCATGCATTGGTTGTGTCTATGAGTCAATCAGTTATCTCAATTGCATCTAATTGACATTTTCAACTTGATGATAGGGACATAGCTTTATCAAGTTCCTTGAGCAGTTCCGAGGTCTCACGGAACTGTTTCCTCTTTTGTTGTAAAGGTTTCATCAGATCTTTGCACTTCTAACGAGATGATCACACATAAACTTCTAAAACTGACCATTACAGAGATGCATCAAGTTGGCCGTGCATTGGTTGTATCTATTAGTCGGCCACTTACTTCAATTGCATCTAATTGAGATTTTTAACTTGATGGAGGAGACGTTGCTTCATCAACATCCTTGAGCAATTCCCAGGTCTTACGAGGACTGTTTCATCTATTGTTGTAGAGGGTTCATCGCCACTTTTGCGTTCATATATAGATGATCACACAAACTCTTAAAATTGACCATTATACTGATGCATCAAGTTGGTCACGCATTGGTTGTGTCTACTAGTCGACCTTTTATTTCAATTGCATCTAATTAACATTTTCAACTTGATGGTTGGGGCATTGCTTCATCAAGTTCCTTGAACAGTTCCCAGGTCTCACGGGACTGTTTCCTCTCCTGTTGTAGAAGGTTCATCGGATCTTTTATGCTCCTAATGAGATATCACACATAAACTCCTAAAAGTGACTATCATACCAATGCATCAAGTTGGCCATGCATTGGTTGTGTCTATGAGTCAGCAAGCTATTTTAATTACATCTAATTTATATTTTCAATTTCGTGGTAGGGTCACTGCTTCAGCAAGTTCTTATAGCAATTCCCAAGTCTCGCGGGAATGTTTCCCCTTCTGTTGTACAGGGTTCATCGCATCTTTTGCGCTCATAGTTAAATGGTCACACATAAATTCTTAAAACTGAACATTATACCGATGCATCATGTTGGTCATGCATTGGTTGTGTCTAACAGTCAACCAGCATCTAATTGACATTTTCAATTTCATGGTAGGGACAGAGCTTCATCAAGTTCTTTGAGCAGTTCCCATGTCTCACGGGACTGTTTCCTCTCTTGTTATAGAGGGTTCATCGCATCTTTTGCAATCATAATTAGATGATTACACATAAACTCCTCAAATTAACTATTATACAAATGCATCATGTTGGCCATGCATTGGTTGTGTCTATGAGTGAGCCAGTTATCTCAATTGCATCTAATTGTCATTTTCAACTTAATGGTAGGGGCGTAGCTTGATCAAGTTCCTTGAGCAGTTCCTAGGTCTCACGAGACTGCTTTCCCTCTTGTTGTAGAGGGTTCGTCACATCTTTTGCACTCATAATAAGATGATCACACATAAACTACTCAAACTAACCATTATACCGATGCATTAAGTTCGTTATGCATCGGTTGTGTCTATTAATCAGTCGTTTCTCTCAATTGCATCTAATTGACATTTTTAACATGATAAAGGGGACGTTGTTTCATCAAGAGCCTTCAGCAGTTCCCAGGTCTCACGGGACTGTTTCCCCACTTGTTGTAGAGGGTTCATCGCATCTTTTGTAAGCGTAATTAGATGATCACACATAATCTTCTAAAACTGACCATTATACCGATGCATCAAATTGGCCATGCATTGGTTGTGTCTATGAGTCAGCCAGTTATCTCAATTGCATCTAATTGACATTTTCAACTTGATGATAGGGACATAGCTTTATCAAGTTCCTTGAGCAGTTCCGAGGTCTCACGGAACTGTTTCCTCTTTTGTTGTAAAGGTTTCATCAGATCTTTGCGCTTCTAACGAGATGATCACACATAAACTTCTAAAAACTGACCATTACAGAGATGCATCAAGTTGGCCGTGCATTGGTTGTATCTATTAGTCGGCCACTTACTTCAATTGCATCTAATTGAGATTTTTAACTTGATGGAGGAGACGTTGCTTCATCGACATCCTTGAGCAATTCCCAGGTCTTACGGGGACTGTTTCCTTTATTGTTGTAGAGGGTTCATCGAGGAAGAAAGGAAGGAGGGAGGAGGAAAGGGGAAGGAGGGAGGAGGAAGAAAGGGAAGGAGCCGGAAGGAGGGAGGAGGAAAGGGGAAGGAGGGAGGAGGAAATGGGAAGGAGGGATCGTGGAAGGAGGAGGAGGGATTGGGCACGATAGTGGAAGGAGGGAGGAGGGAAGGAGGCGGAGGCGGAAGAAGGGAAGGAGGGAGGAGGAGGAAAGGAGGAGGAAGAAAGGGAAGAAGGGAAGGAGGCGGAGGCAGAAGAAGGGGAAGGAGGGATCGTGGAAGGAGGGAGGAGGAAGGAGGGGGAGGGGGAAGAAGGGAAGGAGGGAGGAGAAGAAGGGAAGGGGGAGGAGGAAGAAGGGAAGGAGGAAGGAGGGAGGAGGAAGAAAGGGAAGGAGGCGGAGGCGGAAGAAGGGAAGGAGGCTTTCCCATTTCCACCGATTCTTCCTCCCACGCCATCAAACGCAGAAATTTGTTTTCAGAAAAATAATTCCAAGTTAACAAACACAACATAGTTTTGGAAATGTAGAATTTTATTCTCAAAAACCAATTCCAGAAATAAATTTTTGGAAACTTCTTTCCAGAAACATATTTCTGGCCATCAAACGCTACCTAATGGATAGGTGTAACATTTTGTAGATTCACTGCAAAAGGTTAGAGTGATTATGCTGTCTAGGGTTGTAGGTGTTGAATTATGAGACATTACATGGCCTACCAACCTTTCTCTGCTTGTACTAGTTTTTGACAATACTCTTAAAACTGCAATGTATATAAGACACTGAGTTGAATGAGTATATCTCGTTCCCTGCTTGAATAAGTGTTCAATACATGCTCCAACTAATCTCCAATTTGATTCATCCTTTTGCACCAATAATAGAACATGATGATACCTCAGATATTCCTCATCTCTTGAGTGCTCCCAAAGACATATATGGCGCTCTCTCTTGCATAGATAATGAGGCAGGATGCATAGAATAGTTATTAAGTCTCAAACAAAATTGATTCTTCTTCATCACTTCTCATCATGAATGCCCCCCCTGATGCTCCATCAACCATTTGCCTATGCTTATGAGTCAACTTATCATAAAAAATATTGCACCAATTGTTATTTTGGAATTGATGGTGGGACGTAGCCACATAAGATCCTTGAGTAGTTCCCACATCTCATGGGGTTACTCCCCCTCTTCTTGTAGAAAATTGGTTATAGTATTTCCATATTGGTTCATTTTACCTATGGCAAAGTATATTTTCAAAAACTCTTTATGCATCTCCATATAGTAATTCAACATTACCCAAGGATTTCTTACTCATGTTTTGCCTTTATCTTTCATTGAAAAGGAAATATCTAAAATACAGAACAAGATCTTAAATTTGAATGCTCATGGTAGAGGGATATTATCATATTTATAAAGGCAACTACTGTTACAGCTGGGTAGTATATCTGAAAACTAGAAAAGCCATTTATGAATAGCTGTTGTAATCTGCCTAGACAACGGAAGCTATGGATTTAAAAATTAATTGTCATATGAATGGCAATAAGAAGCAGTAAAGAACTGTACAACAATCAACAGTATTTTCAAGCATGGAATAGAGATAAGCACTAGATCAGAAACAAACAAGCCAAAACTACACAAAACATCTGCAAATAAATGAGGGCAGTCTAAGTTGATCATCAATCAGATGAATGAAAGCAAGGTTCTCCAAACAAAACACAGAATAGACACATGATAAACGTGAAGGACCTTCAGCAACATATTATAGAATATTAACTTCATTTTGGGAAAAAAAGAACCTCACATACCACGTGTACCTTTTCAAACCTCTCAAGAATGATGGGTTTGTTTCCCTTTTCCAGTGCCCTAAGGCCCCATGACTACAAACAACTGCTTACCAACAAGTGGCTCTATCACCTATAACGTACAAATGCTCCATTTAGTTTGACTAGATTGTTTTGCCAAAAACCAATTGTGTTATGATACATATGGAGAGAAAATTCCTGACCTCCCCACCACGTTATGATCTTGGTACTCTTGATGTAGATGATTCCTTCTTCACAGCAAGACCAGCATCTTCAAGATCCGCCCACAACTTTTTGCAAGCTTCAAACAGACCAAGTCCACTGAAATAACAAAATAGGAGACTCCTATGCTTAGGGCAGACGGTGAGAAAGTGACGCAACCAAGAATGATCAATGAACTTGCAATTTCGCTCAATCAGCCCGGGAAATGAAATTTCTCCTATGCTTAGGGCAAACAGCGAGCAAGTGAAGCAAGTAGCGACAACAATGTTGATAGATCGAGAGTAAACTAGAGTTCAAGATCAAGGGACACAGATCAAGAGAAAAACAGTCAGAATGGCCAATCGAGGGAGAGAGGGAGCGGGAGAGTGAGAGAGGTGCACACGCCAATCAGTAGATAAAAAATAAAGAAAGGGACAGATCGAGATCGAGAGACCAAAGAGGAGATTGAACATTAATGGAGATTGAGAGAACGTACTGGAAAAGCAGGGAGAGATAGAGATCTGGAAAACTCCTGCGAAGTAGGGAGCGAGAGATAACAAAATGGGGAGAGATTGGATGAAAATAGGAAATTAGGTTTCTTATAGAAAAAATTGCTCACCTTAACATGCGCTTGTGCTTATGCGGATATTAGGAATGATTCCCCAAACCATGAACCTGGAAACGTCGTGGTGCGATGAGATGTTGCCACCAGTGGTGATGAGGTTGAGGAAGTTGGCCCAACGGAGGACGAGATGCGTGAACTGTAGCAAGATCTGACATTGGCATAGAGACCAAGTTCTTTCCGCAGGGCAAGATTCAATGATCTATGGCCCTTTGCAATCCGTGTAGGCATTGGCCCTTTTAAGCCAACACCATTCCTCCTCACAGATTCTAAACTTTCCCAAGTAAAAAAACTTTGTGTCCTAGGGTCAACTTGGTCACCCACAAAATGTTCTTCCCATTCAATGGGCACTTCAGCAGCATTAAACACCTAAAATAGTGAAAACTAATCCCAGGTCAATCAAGTAATCCATGCACATAGCTACAATCTTTATGGTGAAAACTCAGAAATCCACCGCAAATCATTGGAAAGATAACTCATGCGATAAGGAATCGGACTGATGTGATGGCACGTCAAATATGAAATATCTCAGTCTAGATACTAGAATCCTTTCATCTGAAAACAAATTTCACAGCACCTACCAAATACCTGGAAAAAAATACAACTCCAGCAATGAAAGTAAATAATTTCATCTAAAAATGCTTTTCATCATTTATTCCAAAAATTATTCTCAGAGTTGCCTAAAAAGGTCAGGCACTCCCACAAAAAAATTTCCTGGTATACACATGAACAAGTGCTAGTCGATATTTTGCACGGGTTCTTCCTGATAAAACTTTAGGAAATCATAGGCAATCTACGAGTTTTCTAGTAAAACACCATGTGCAACTAATCATCATCGCACTAACAGGAAAAAACAGAACAAGAACTGTTGCAAGGCACCGAACTAACAACATAAGAGGTAGACCAAACTCCTCATCACAATTTACATGCACTCTCTAACACCTAAGTAACTAGACAATAACTTGAGAAGCCCTCCAGATGCTCTGGATACGTGATAGAGAAAACAGCAAAAGCAATCAGCCATGATGTTTCACCAATCTGCCGAAGCATTTCCTCAACTAGGATCGTGGGCCTTCAGTGTATTGTCTGCAATAACACCCTCGTTCCAAAATGATGCGATACTTCGTTAACAGACAGAGGTGACAACTAACTGTGGTATCTAACTAATGTGCAAAAAATATCAAAAGGAACATAACTGGATACAGGTAGATAACTTATAAAGTTGTGATGCAAGATCATCAGCATACTAATTGTGGACAATATAATGAAAGAGCGCCAAAAAAATTAAAAGAAAATCTCATCGTTTGCAGTTTAATAGGTACCGAGGCAGACAAATAACTCTACCACTTGGATAATGTTCAACAGATTCCGAGATTGGGATCACACACTGTATGGTACGAAATCATAACTTATGACATAAAATTTGAAGCCGACATGGCATGAGAAATTAATTGATCGAATTTCGTTAGAATCAGCTCCATCCGATTATGTAAATCAATTCTCCGCGACAATCGATCAGGCCAATTATGACCGCCTAAACGCACCATACGCGATTCCTTGATCTTAACCAAAAAGCGGTAGGAAGTGTCAAAATTTATCACCGCAAAAATTCTTCAAGAATGACGACGGTGGTTGTTCAAACTGACAAGTAGTGAGGAATCCCCATCAGTGCTCCCAAGTAGCTAGAATACTTTAGGATACTCTTGTTAGGAACCCAACAGGGAAAGAGTAAAGAGTTCTTCTTCAAATTTTCGAGGATTCTAAAAAGCCAAGAAACGAAGACTCTGAAGCTAACAATTCTGTACATAGACGACTAACAGGAATTCAATTGCGATTTTTCGTTGCGAAAACATCGCCGACGGAATATAACAGCGACGATGAGACCTACAGTAAACCAAGAAAGCAAACAGAGGGGCTTTTCTTGGGCACGGACCTGTTTGACGGATTCGGCAATCTCGGGCCCGATGCCATCGCCGGGAAACAGGGTCGCGCGGATGGGAGCGGTAGCAGAAGCGGCGGCGGTGGAGGAGAGGGTGCGGGCTAGGAAAAGCGTCGTCGATTGGCGCCGGAGAGCGCGTCCAAATATGCTAGCAGCCATTGAGAGGAAAACCGATCCTCAATGGCAAAAAAGATCCTCTCTCCCTCTCTCTGGCCGATCGTGGTTCTCCCCACTTCTCTTCTCCTTCTCTCGCCTCCGACGAACCCTGGAAGAAATCAGAAAGGTGACTTCGTCTCTCGCTTTCTTCCGGTGGTGATGAGGTTGAGGAAGTTGACCCAGCAGAGGACGAGATGCGCAAAGACGTGGCGGTTTTGGAGGATGACAACAATCTCTCCCAATCCCTTTGCAAAACACTCTCGAAGCCCTCACTCTCTCCCGTCTCCTCCAAAAATTTCGTGGCGTATTTCCCTTCGAGTCATAGCGATCATTGTTTCTGTGGGACAAAATTTTTGCCAAACCATGATGAGAGCAGAGAACAGAAAGAGCAAATGATGATGAGAGCAGAAAGAGCAAATGAAGCACAGAAAAAACAGAAAGAGCGAATGGAAGAGGGAGGAAACTTACAGTCTTACTCCACCACCAGAGGCAAGTAGCGAATTCTGAAGGATGAACTGCGACAACCCACGCACCCAATCTGCATCTTCCTCCATCGTCCGCCCCATCGACGATTCGGCCTCGCTCCCGTCAAGAGAGAGCGAGAGAGGCTTTCCAAACTCGGCAGGAAAAGGAAAGCCTTCTTAAACGGTAACGGTTGAGAAGTTTGTTTCTTGAACTTTTTTTATAACTTTTGTACATAACTTCAAATTCCGAAGACGCAAATACAAAATATTAAATCATCGCGGCTAAATCGTCACCCAAAGCGAGAAAATAAATCCGATCCAGTGCTTTATTTTTTATTCATTAATTAATGAGTTACCGATAATTATTGTGGAACAAGTTTATGAATCGGTATTTGACCGGTGTTTGGGTAGGTGTCTCGGTTTCAAGAATTGGGTTGGAGAGACATCTCGTTTCAAGAACCGGGTCGGGAGACAACTCGGTTTCAAGAACTGGGTTGGGGAAGCATCTTGGTTTCAAGAACCGGGTTGGAGGTGTATTGGTTTCAAAAACCCGTGGAGAGACAACTCGGTTTCTAGAACGGGTTGGGAAGGCATCTCCATTCAAGAACCGGGTTGGAGAAAACGTATCGGTTTCAAGAACCGGGTCAGGGAGGCATCTCCGGTTTCAAGAACCAGGTTGGGAGACAACTCAGTTTCAAGAACCGGGTCGGGGAGCGTATCGGTTTCAAGAACCGGGTCGAGGAGACATCTCCGGTTTAAGAACTGGGTGGAAAGGCGTCTCGGTTTCAAAAACCGAATTGGAAAGGCCTCCTTTTGAAAGTTTCACCTAAAACTATGGCGTGCCAATGCGTCGAAGTGAAGAGGCCAGAAACTGATTTTGTTTTCGACTTTCACCACATGTTTCTTACCATTTGCAAAGGGAAGTACTGCACGATGTTTAAAACGTGCAATTACACCAACCCACTTAATTACCGTTCCTTCATATCCGGAGTCAAATTTACACGTGAGAATCAAGAGTGTCATCGACATTTCCGGAAGAACTTTTTCCTGTAAGGCTTGGGCGAAAGAATTCAATAGGTAATCGAACCCGAACTCTGTAAGCAAAAAAATGAGCACTTTTAAGTTAAGTTTGTAAAATAGAACACGTTTCTTTACTTCCTAGGACATATTATTCATCTTTAACCCAATGAGCCTGTTTTACAAGTTGAAGCAACTTCCCTGCAAACCAAATATGGACAAGATCTTATGGCCACGGCATCCATTAGAAGACGAAAATTTGTTAGCGATATGTGCCATGCAACCAATAATTTTTATTCTCTGTAGGCAGTGGAAAACTATCTAGACAGGTAGAAGGAAGGTGAACAAAATATATCTGACCCAATAATTCAGTAATAATATCACAATAGAGATCACCAGCCCAATGGTTTGTTGGATAAGATTGATCTCCAAGCATCAAAATAAATTTAAAAGAAGAAAAAAAAGTGAGGGTAGCAAAATGGGTCATTACAGCATAAAAGAAATTACTGGGCATGCAATCTTATTAACCCTCAAGGACATCGTTCCCGCAAGCCCATATCCACTAGAAGTCTAGAATGAGAGAAGTTGGCTGGGCCAAATTATTCAAAAAAAAAAACCAGCCATTCTGACCATTTTTGTGAGCTCTCAAAGGTTGTTGCAAACTGCCTCTGTGAATTCGGATGTTGTTGCAGTGCCCCCAAGATCACGAGTCCTGTGATTTCCATCTGCAATGGTCCTGAGGATGGCTTCATGAATTCTGTCGCTTTATCATTGAGACCCAAATGCCGCAACATGGATA
Source organism: Nymphaea colorata (assembly GCF_008831285.2). NCBI lineage: Eukaryota > Viridiplantae > Streptophyta > Magnoliopsida > Nymphaeales > Nymphaeaceae > Nymphaea > Nymphaea colorata. Next base: position 4,246 of record NW_022204838.1, on the reverse strand, counting down.
CTGAACTCAAGAGTAGGCTGTAGGATTTGCAAGGTTCTGCACTCGTCCAAGCAAACAAACAAAATGATAATTATGTCTTCTTCATAACGTCACAAAAATTATGCCAAAACTTTGAGAAGACCAAAAGGTGACAACTGACAAGTGGGCAGACTAACACCAACGGGGTAACTGAAATTTTACTAAAAGCTGCAAGATTCCTTGATAACATTAAAATGACTCGATTATGAACAGCTGTGCGAGCTGCAGTACTCCTAAACTCAATACATTGGACATGGTCCTCTATGAATGTATTCAAATCGGAGGTGAAGATAAGACATACACAAATTAAATCACTTGATCTTGCGAAACAACTTCAGAATATGTGAGGTGTCATGGACAGCCTAAGGCAGCCTAAGTCAAGAACTAATTCTGCAGAGATTTGAAATGTAGCAACAGCGAGACACAAAAACCAATGTGATGAGATGAAACTGGCTAATACATAGGCATGTACATCTACAGAGTTCTCACCTTGCCAGCAATGTCAGGAGCTGAACCATGCACAGCTTCAGCCAGTGCAATACCACCCTCACCATATTACAGCTGAAAAAGAAACAAATGAGACTGGTATTTGCAACTCTGGAGCAGATAATGTTGAAAAATATGTACCTTGGCGTCAAACCCAATCCTCCAATCAATCCAGCACAAAGATCACTGATAATGTCTCCATAAAGGTTTGGCATCACCAACACATCAAAAAGAAGGATTTCTCACAAGCTGAACATACAGATCACTGGATTAATGTTTATTTTAAAACACACAATGAAAGTGTCCGCTCAACTCAGAGTAACTAAGGTACAATGCAAATTTGACAAATTGGAAATACAATTGTAAGAAACTAAGAGATGGCTTATGAAAAATAAGCAAATATGCAGTATATAAATAGCGTGTGAACATTTTTGTTCTCATCATCATAGAATTAGTAACAACATATAGCGTACCCATCATACAGCAATTATCAATGATGACTTCCTCATAATTGATCTCTGGATACTTTTCTGCTACCTGCTCGGCAGCACCTGCAACCGAAAGAGAATGGAAAGCTAAGTGAGATCAAAGAAGAGAAATCATCATCTCGGAAATGGAAAGCAAGTATAAATGTACCTTGAGAAAAAGTTCCATCAGTCTTCCTCATAATGTTGGCTTTGTGTATGGCAGAAACTTTTTTCTTCCATGGGTTTTAGCATAGTGGAAAGCATATCTGCTACTCTCAGACTAGCTTGTCTGGTAATGATTTTGATACTTTCAACAACTCCTCTAACAACCTGATTACAAAACAAAAAAACTAACTGAAAAGCTCGAAAAAGAGGGCAAGAGAAGACAAGAGACAGCCATTGCTCAACAAAATTACCTGATGCTCCAGGCCACTGTACTCGCCTTCCGTGTTCTCACGAATTGTCACAAGATCAACATTATCATATCGGGTTTTGTAGCCAGGGAGGCTGTAGCAAGGTCTGACATTGGCATAGAGACCAAGTTCTTTCCGCAAGGTAAGATTCAATGATCTATGGCCCTTTGCAATCGGTGTAGCCATTGGCCCTTTTAAGCCAACACCATTCCTTCTCACAGATTCTAAACTTCCCAAGTCAAAAAACTTTGTGTCCTAGGGTCAACTTGGACACCCACAAAATGTTCTTCCCCATTCAATGGGCACTTCAGCAGCATTAAACACCTAAAATAGTGAAAACTAATCCCAGGTCAATCAAGTAATCCATCCACATAGCTACAATCTTTATGGTGAAAACTCAGAAATCCACCGCAAATCATTGGAAAGATAACTCATGCAATAAGGAATGGGACTGATGTGATGGCATGATCAAATATGAAATATCTCAGTCTAGATACTAGAATCCTTTAATCTGAAAACAAATTTCACAGCACCTTCCAAATACCTGGAAAAAATACAACTGCAGCAATGAAAGTTAATAATTTCATTTAAAAATGCTTTTATTCATTTATTCCACAAATTATTCTTAGATTTACCCAAAAGGTCAGGCCACTCCCACAAAAAAAAATTCCTGGTATACACATGAACACGTGCTAGTTGATATTTTGCACGGGTTCTTCCTGACAAATTTTAGGAAATCATAGGCAATCTAGGAGATTTCTAGTAAAACACCATGTGCAACTAATCATCATCGCACTAACAGGAAAAACAGAACAGAACTGTTGCAAGACACTGAACTAACAAAATAAAAGGTAGACCAAACTCCTCATCAGATTTACATGCAATCTCTAACACCTAAGTAACTAGACGATAACTTGAGAAGTCCTCCAGATGCTCTGGATACGTGATAGAGAAAACAGCAAAACAATCAGCCATGATGTTTCACGAATCAGCCAAAGCATTTCCTCAACTAGGATCGTGGCTTTCAGTGCATTGTCTGCACTAACACCCTCATTCCAAAATGATGCGCTACTTTGTTAACAGAAAGAAGTGACAACTAACTGTGGTATTCAACTAATGTGCAAAAATATCAAAAGGAACATAAATTGATACAGGTAGATAACGTATAAAGTTGTGATGCGAGATCATCAGCATACTAATTCGTGGACAATAGAATCAAAGAGCGCCAAAAAGATTAAAAGAAAACCTCATCGTTTGCAGTTTCATAAGTACCAATGCAGACAAATAACTCTACCACTTGGATAATGTTCAACAGATTCCGAAACTGGGATCACACACTGCATGGTAAGAAATCATAATCTATGCCTTAAAATTGAAGCCGACATGCCATGAGAAATTAATTGATCGAATTTCGTTAGAATCAGCTCCATCTGATTATGTAAATCAATTCTCTTACGACAATCGATCAGGCCAATTATGACCGCCTAAACGCACCATACGCGAATTCTGATCTTAACCAAAAAGCGGTAGAAGTGTCAAAATTGATCACGGCAAAAATTCTTCAAGAACGACGACTGTGTTGTTCAAACTGACAAGTAGTGAGGGATCCCCAGGACCCCATCAATGCTCCCAAAGTAGCTAGAATACTTTAGGATACTCTTGTTAGAACCCAACAGGGAAAGAGTAAAGGTTCTTCTTCAAATTTTCGAGGATTCTAAAAAGCCAAAGAACGAAGACTCTGAAGTTAACAATTCTGTACATAGACGACTAACAGGAATTCAATTGCGATTTTTGTTTGCGAAAACATCACCGACGGATAAATCAGCGACGATGAACCTACAGTAACCAAGAAAGCAAACAGAAGGGCTTTTCTTGGCACGACCGTTTGACGGATTCGGCAATCTCGGGCCCGATGCCATCGGCCGGGAACAGGGTCGCTCGGATGGGAGTGGGCAGAAGCGGCGGCGGCGGAGGAGAGGGTGCGGGCTAGGAAAAGCGTCGTCGATTGGCGCCGGAGAGCGCGTCCAAATATGCTAGCAGCCATTGAGAGGAAAACCGATCCTCAATGGCAAAAACGATTTCTCTCCCTTTCTCTGGCCGATCGTGGTTCGCCCCACTTCTCTTCTCCCTCCCTTGCCTCCGACGAACCCTGGAAGAAATTAGAAACCTTTCTTCCTCCGTCGCCTTCTTCGCGAACTTTTTTTATTCGAGATGTGGTCAATCTTTTTGCCCAAATTCAAAAAATAGCCTCACATTTTCTCTATATTTTTAATATGGGGCATATTTTTTTTATGCCAACTGCCAAACAACCATCTTAAAGAATTCCACCATTCAAAATAATGATCTATCGTTCTTTATCTTTACAAAATATGCATTTTAATGTATAATGTTCATGATCAGGTTATCCGAGCAGGTTATTTGTTGACGTTAACATGGCTCGAAGGAGACGCATTTTGCAAGGTCCCTCCCTCTTATTTCACCATAAATAATGATATAAGATTAGGCTCCTCATTGTCCCTTACAAGAAATCGAATACATAGTTTCGCGGTCGGTAATAGAACCATAATAATTTGCCCTTATGGAAGTTACGCGCACCGGGTCAATGAGACCTCAACATTTAACTCCTCAAATTGTCTAAACTCTGATTGCATGTGAATATGGACTCATGCATTTCAATCTTAATTCAGACATTATTAACGGAGTGACACAGTTAATTGCATGTGCATGACGGATTTTTATGGACGAGAGAGAAATACCACTGCTTCAGTCATTTCTTGCATCAAATGAGATTTGACTCCGCTATTTTTCTGCAAGTGGAGATTAATATTTAGGATGACACAAAAGAAGACTCATTGCATTATA
>NW_022204837.1:0-58270 GCF_008831285.2 Nymphaea colorata | reverse complement strand
CCCAACCCAACCCCCCCCAACCCCAACCCCAACCCCAACCCCAACCCCAACCCCATGATGATTATATAATCGCATATAACGACCAATCGATGGATTACATATTCAAAAACTAATTCCTGGACTTCGACAATAAGAATAAGAACAGAAACTTTCAGTACTACCATTGGGCCGAAAAGAAACGAGTATAAAAATAGAAGTCAGAATATGAGCAGTTCAGGAAGATGTGGTTTCAGATCGAATAGCAGGAGGAAAAGATCAAACCAAAAATAAACCCAAAACCAACCTGATCAACTAGAAGAAGGCATCGGTTAAACCTGAAGAATTGTATCATAAAAATGTGCAGTGGAAGCAAGGAGTGGAATCTAAGCTCGAAAGAAAGAGAGAGGAAAAAAGATAGGAAAAGTAGCGATAGTTCTAACAGCTGAAGTAGAGTAAATACAAGGAGCCTAAGCTTCTCAAAGATTGCGAGCACAAGGGTCCTATCAAGGCATGGCAATAGAGATTTAACAGCTACATACGATCAAGAGGAGGATAGTAGCTAAACGAATCCGCCTAAAGTAGAGAGTGAACTATTTAGATGAATTCCATCCCAAAATAGATAAAAATAGCAGAAGGATCACCAAACAGATGATCGGCAGAGTCGAAGACAGGCTCATCGAGTACGGAGAAAAATTGAAGGAAAAAAAGATAGAAATGGAAACTATCTACGAGGAGTAGCTGCACGCCCAAAGGAACATGGGATACAACCAGTCCATCTAAAGCTAAATCTCAGACGTCTACTGGAGGCTCTACAAGGACGGCGAAAGGATGAACCAGAAGCGAACTAGCAAAAGTCAGAATACTCCTTCACTCCTGAAATCAATCAGTATTCAATTGAAATTGCATCCAGGATCAGTGAAAAAAGAACTCCTTTGTACCAGTCCAAGCTCATCACCTCCAAGATAGAGCAGGAGAAGAGAAGCCAGCCCCAAGGAGAAGAAAGGCTCTGAGAAGGGATTCAACGACTTCCTTAAACGGAACGAGGCTCTTCTGACCAAGATATAGAAGAATCGACTGAAAAATTGTAGGTGGAGAGGTAGAAATAGAACAAGGAATCAAGGAGTGTACATTCACTCCTTAGCTTAATCCAAAATCGCTGAAAATGTTCGCCAACTATAGTACTCTCAACGCTTAGGAGCAGGAAAAGATAGAAAACTTGTCGAAGATTAGATGAATGCCAATGAACAGATAGACGAGGAGAGCCTAGAGAAGAAACTGACCATAGTGAGGTCGGAACATGACCAGATCAACAGCTACGAAAAGCAGGCCAGGAGCACAGAGAGAATAGAACGACTGCACTCAGATGGCAACCTCAACATGCTCAGCTAGACCAGCAACCTCTTCATCGACGACATCGACTCCATCTCCAACCTCCACGAAACAAGAAGAGCAACAGGATCGGCGATTCCTCATCCTCCAACAAAAACAACAGCAAGTACAAGTCAGGCGAGTCCGATTTCCTAGCCACCGACAGGCAGTACGAAAAAGCACCCATCTACAACATTGCGAAGAGATCGAAGAGGATTCAATCTAAAGATAGAGGGACAACGATTGGGAGAAGGAGCTAAACATGATGGAGCTGCAAATAGAAGCGATGATGGAGAGGACTAGCCTATGATAAATTTACCAGCTTTTAACTTTGCCAACCTTACTGAGCTTTACTAGGATAATCATCGTGGTGATTGATGGGACTGGCTGGTGGATATTGATAATGAATAAATTTAATAATAAATCTTCCTAATGTAAAGTTATAAAAGCTAACGCCAGCGCCAACTCGACAACGTCCAAAAGGAGCTCCTCACCAACTACTACCTCCAGAAATACAACTCCATCATGTCAGGCCTCTCCAAGTAGCCAGAGAACCAGCCCAAGGCTGAAGCCCTCCCCAAGCCGAGGTAGTCAGAAACCAAGAGCCAAAGGATGAACTTCAAAAATATGATCCTCATGAAAAAGAATTAGAATCATCACATCGTCACCAGAGCGCCAAAATTGGCAACCAGTAATCGCAGGTCATCAAGGCCAGCAACGACAGCATCGTCCATAAGTACAGCAGTCGCGAGGAACAATAAAACCAAAAGACTATGAGAAAGCTAGAATAAAGCATCATAAACTAGCTCTACCGCCCCTCGCCCTCCAAACTGTAGCAGGGAAGCTACAAAAAGATATAGATTGGCAGTTCCCTCTCCAAAAAGAACGAAAGCACTAGTAAAAAACCTGAATTCGAGCATACCCACCAGGAAAACATCGAAATCACCTATGAGGAGTCCCATGAAATCAACTAATTCAACGAAGATGATGAGTTGTTTTCAGATGAAAAGGAAAGGATCGCAAAGATCAAATAGGCAATCAAGATGTAATTCGACAGGAGGAAGGATCCCAGTCTCAGTCCCCAAAAGAACAGTAGGAAGAACAGCGATGTAAAGTCGTCCAAAATCAGCGTATAGATCAAGATATAATCACCGAAGAGGCTGGAGAAGGCAGCCACTCCCAACAAATACGGCAAGTCGAAGTAGTCTCGGCAGAGGATGAAAGCTTCCAGGAATGAGAGCAGCAATCGTTCAAGCTCCTACGATGGATCTGGCGAAAACATCGAAGAAAGTCGGAAAAACCCAGTCAGTTCCTTCTCCTCCTAGAAAAACCACCAAGTTTACTTCTCCAACGACGCCATTTAATCATTTAATCCCGCTCACAAGCGTGAAGAGCGCGACTATGACGAGATCAAATAGGAGCAGTAGATCGAGTTCGTCCCTCCGAGCAGCAACTACTACCTGAGCAACAACCACAACCTGGTCGAAGAATCCTTCAAGTACCAAGAGGAAGTGCGGGAGAATCGGGATCAAGGCTCGTAGAAGGCCCACTCGGTGGCATCCTCCAGGAAGTCCTCCAAGGACAAGCAGATGGCCCGAAACGACTCCAAGAAGAGCATCAGGAGCCGAAAAAAAAGCGAAATGAAGGACAGCTCCAAGATGGAAATGAGCTTCGTCAGCAGGATGTCCATGCTCTCCTCCAACTAGGGCCACCTCATCAAGGAAAAGATAGAAAAGTAACTGTACGACAACTAAATGGGCCCCTACCAGAGCGCCCTCTACCACATCGTAGAACTCATGGAGAAATATCCCAAATCAGGACCCATCTACGCAGTCGGCCAAAAGACGCTCGACGACCGCAGGGTATTCTAGTAGAGAAGAGTGCAGCAGGAGCTTAGCTCTCCTAGCTGAAGCGCAACATGTAGAAGCTGAAGCGCAAATCGCAGTTAAAGGCCCACGACAGGTAGGAGTTGCAGATAACGAGCAACCAGTTGTAGATCCTGCGTTTGATCCGGAAGCTGAGCACGACGCTATGATATCTCTTATTGCTGCATCACCACGATATAATAATAGCACGTATGAGCGGTTTGGAACGGTTTTGCCCGGAGGTGATCGCTGACTGCATCCGCATGTTCCTGGTGCACTTCGGCAAGAAGGCCGGCCCCAAGAGCAAGAACTAATCCAACGGCATCGACGAGCTCGAGGAAGAGGAATTCCAGTTCTCCCCATCCGCCACGCGCTTCCACCACCAAGAATAAAAACAAGTCAACATCTCTCCCGCAAGGAGCCTCCCAAACTCCACGAGGAGCACGAGGAGAGCCTCAACTTCAAGGTCAATTTCAACCACCCATCTGAACGGTAGTCGGAATAAACCACCAAGCTTACCAGATAGAGACCGAGACATCGTACGAACTCACCAACTTCAACTTCAGACTGAACCTGGAGCCCTACGACCAGTATTACCCCTCATCGAAAGCAAGACCAAAGACATCAAGGCAATCTTCGAGTCCGCCACGAAGAATATCCTCAACCGCAAAAGCAAGTCCATGTCAACATAGAGTAGATTGAAACATCACAGGCTTCAAGATGATCATCACCTACCGCCTCCCCTGCTCCTACGCCTACTTCAAGACCGTCAACCGGAGTTCTAAGTCATCTCCAAGCTCAACCTGTCATCTCCGCCAATAAGAAATCGAGACCATCCATCCCAACCTCACCATCAACTATCTCAGTTCAAGAAGTTCATGCTGCTCGAACCGAGGTTCTTCAACTACCTTAAATACGAGAATAGCACTCAAAACTCCCACTGGGAGGTCTGCACGAGCATCAAGAGCAGGCCCGAATCATAACCCACCGAGAAATAATGCGAACTGACCAGTATAAGTTGCTTCTAGGAGCGGAAGTCAGAGCTTGTTGTGAATACCTACCTCTAAGTCGATCTAAAGTCTAACTTGAGGGCGAGCAAGGTGGTCCTGAGGGTGTACCAAGAGGTGGCCACCTATATCGACAACCTCTACGACTACATAGCTGAGAACTATCGCGTCGAGTAGGTGTGATTGATTTCTATATTTAATTCCGTCACTGCTTTCCCCAATTACCCTATAATCTGTTATAAATATGTTTTTGGACCGGCAGGACAACCGCAAGGAATAGAGCAGGCCTACCGCAAGGAGCTCAAGACCGAATTCGAAAATAAGCAATCCCGCATCATCTCCAACAAGAATACCCAGGAGTACCGTCCTGAAAAAGAGGCCTTCAGTCTTATCGTCAATATCGAAAAAGAGCAAAACGAACGCAAGAAAAAGAATGAGAAGTATTACGAAGATCTAAGGTATCAGATGGAAATCAATCGAAAAGAAAAGGAGTCAAAATAGGCTGAGAAAAAACAGAGGGAACTGGAGGAAGAAAATAAAATAAAGTAAGAGCAAAGAAATTGCAGGAAGGTATGAGGAGGAGCTTAGGAAGGAAAATAAGGGAAGAGAAACCCCTCTGCCGAGGTTAAAAATGAGCCACTGCCGCCTCCTGAGAAATTCAAGCGAAAGAGAGAGCTTTCAATCAGCAGATAACTCGCATAGCTTCCCAAGAGAGAGACTCCTGATCCAACCCTCAACAGGGACAAATCATTCTCTTCCCAGACGCAGTAGACTCCCCAAAACTACCACTAAGTTTCTCAACGCCGCCTCCCGTCAGTTTCTACCCCAATAAATCTAAAATGAAACGTTTAACTATGTCTCGAGAAACGTCTACAAGGACAGCTACTATAAGGAGCTGCTGGGCCAGCGTAGAAAGCTGGAAGAAGAGGCCAACCAGATATCGTAGCTGAACAGGATTTTCAATGCTGAAAGATATCGAAGGAGATAGTAGAGCAAAGGTCTCGAGTAGCTCAGAAACCTAGAGAAGATGCTGGACAGCAAGAACGTGAATACCTAGATCTAAACTTCAGCTAGGGAGGCAAAACTACTCCTAATCGGGCAAACTGAAGCCACTAAGCAAGATCCAAAAATCCAGCATTTTCGCGCAAAGAGTGAACAAGGACGAATGGCGCAAGCTGGATTGACTTTCCGTATTTTTGCTCTCCCGTCAGAAATAAAATATATTTATCGTTATTTAAATTATTGAGGGCCTTAAATCAACTTTGATACGTGAAAAATATAACTTTTTTAATTTGAATGAGTAAAGAGCTCGCGAAGAAGTTCTTGTGGATGCGAGGCTGCATCGCCGATTCATTCGGACTCAAGGAAGACTTTGTCAGTGTAAGCGCTTACCCTATGCAGGACGCTATCTTCGGGAATGAGGCCAATCGCCAAAAGATTGAGCAATTCCTGGATACTGAAGGACCGCCAAAAATTCTGGTCTACTACCAGACCCCCGACACCGGATCAGAGAACGACCATAACGTCATCGATCCTCAACTCTTCATCACCTACGGAGACAGCGAGAAGATCAAGGACAAAGCCGTATGGTTCCTCCGCAATCTCCCCGAAAACAAGAAAAAGGTAACCGCCCCCCTATGCAGATCAACATCAACGAAACCAGCAACGAAGAGGTTTTGTTCGGTGAAGTCACGCCCAACCCCGTCAGAGTGCTCAGCTACATGATTGAATACATCTACGACCCACTGATTAGTGGTGAAAAACATGATTGGGGACTCTGTGACGGAGACTCCAAGAAGGAATTCATGACCTACACTGAGAGGTTCAAGAAGGAGGTAACGAAGCTCTCAAGTTGATGGAGCCTGGCCAGGAACACTTCAAAATCAAGTCTGAAGAGCTCCAGCGTCTCCAGAGCATGAGCGAAAGCGAAAGGATCCAAGATTCGAGGAGAAATTCGATGAGTGGATCAAGACCATTGAAAGATTCCTCAGCACTGAGCCTGAACCCAAAAACGAAGGACTGGAACCCGGACCAAAGACTGAGCTTTAGTTCTGGAAGGAACGCATGCAGACCATCACCAACTGGTCGGAACAGCTCAAGAACAAGGATTTCAACATGGTGAAGATGGCTCTCATCAAGTACAAGCAGAACGAGGGCAAGAAGGAAGGCCAGGAGAACATCAACAAACTGATGCTCAGCTTCCAGAGCTGGACTCGCCCTACCGACAAGCTCAACGAGGCCAAGGACAACGTCAAATACCTGTCCACCCTGGAGAAGTTCATTGAGCCACTCTACTCAGGCACTCCTCAGCAGATCATCTAAACTTTGCCCTCTCTGATGAACGCCATCAAGATGATCCACACGATTGCCCGTTTCTACAACACATCTGACAAGATGACTGGCCTTTTCATCAAGATCACCAACCAGATGATCAAGAACTGCAGGGAAAAGATCATTCCTCCCGGCACCAAGATCGAAGACGTCTGGAAGAGAGACCCTTCCGAGGTGATTGAAGTGCTCGGCAGCTGCATCAAGCTCAACCGCGAGTACAAGGAGGCCTACAAGGCAACCAAGGAAAAGGTGGCAGACATGCCCAAGGGAAAGACTTTCGACTTCTCAGAGACCCAGATCTTCAACAAGTTCGACCAGTTCGTGAAGAGACTGCAGAAGCTCATCGAAGTCTTCTCCAACATCCAGCAGTTTGACGCCCTCGCCAAGCTCAACCTGGAGAAGATGGACGTGATCATTGGCAAATTCAACAGCATTAGGGACCAGTTCAAGGCCAAGAGGAAGAACGATCTGTTGGACTTGACGCACAGCAACTTCGACAAGGAGTACGTGTCGTTCAACATCTCTATTTCGCAGTTGGACACTGAGTTGCAGCAGTTCATCGACAACAACTTCAGCAAGTCCAAGAGCATCGAGCAGTCCATCAACCTGCTCAAGAAGTTCGAAAACACCATCAAGCGAGACGCCCTCAAGCACAACCTCACCTCCAAGTACAACACCATCCTCACCAACTACGCCAGCCAGCTAGAGGTCATCCAGCGCGTCTTCAACGACCAGAAGTCAGACCCTCCCATCGTCAGAAACATGCCTGAAAATGCAGGAAAAATCATATGGTCCAAGCATCTCTACCAGAAGATTGCAGGCCCATCACCAAGTTCCCCCAAAACGTCATCCACTCCTCAGAGATCAAGAAATACTACGGAAACTACAACACCTGGGCAAGATGCTCACCATCAACGAAATGTGGTACTACGACCTGTGGGTGAAGGAGATCGAGAGATCGAAGGCTGCCCTGCAGGCCACTCTCATCGTCAGGCACTAGACTCAGAAGAAGCTCTACGTCAACTTCGACGTCGACATCATGCAGCTGATTAGAGAAGCGAAGTGCCTCGATAGGCAGGGCATTCCCATTCCTGAGAGCGCCAGGATCATCCTGCTGCAGGAGGAGAAGTTCAAAATGTACTACAATGAGTTGCTCTACGTCTTGAAGGAGTACGAGCGCATCGTGGGCAAGATAAAGCCCATCTGCAAGAACCTTCTCTCTTCGCACATCGCTGACATGTAGCTGAAGCTGCACCCCGGCATGTCCACGCTCACCTGGACTTCCATGAACATCGATTCCTACCTCAGCCACGTCCACCAGGGCCTCAACAAGCTGGAGCAGCTCATCATCAACGTCAACGACATCATCGAGAACAGGATCGAAGTCAACCTCAAGAACATCTCAAAGGTTTCCCTTGTCTCTCTCCCACACGAAAACGTCACCTTCACCCTGGAAACCTTCGTCAGCACTCAGGAAGAGTACATCAATGAGAAGAGAACTACCTCACCAGCAAGAACCTAGAAGTGGAGCGATCGGTTGACGATCTTCTGCTCATCATCATCAACTACCAGCTGGATCCCAGGATCGACCCAGTGAAGTCTGAGGAGTGAAGAGAATCAAGAAGTATTACTTCTTCTACCTCTACAATGCTCTGCTCAACGCAACTCAAAACTCACTCAACTCCATGAAGCACAGGGTCTGCGGAAGCAACAAGTCAGGAACCAACGCTAAGCTTAATCCCTTCTTCGAAGTGGATGTCCAGCTGTCCGGCCAAGAAGTCCAGCTCAATCCTTCCCTTGAGGAGATCCAGAAGGCCATCAACAAAGCTGCCACTGCTGTGCTTCGATGCAGCAAGACTCTCTACAACTGGGACCAAAGCACTACTGAAGACGACAAGAAGCAGAGTCTCTATGAGATGATCGCGCAGGACAAGGAAATCGTCAAGGTGATCCTGCTCCTCACTGGGTCCATCCAGGGAACTAAGAACAAGATCAACGAGTTCATCTTCAAGTTCAACAAGTTCGAATGGCTCTGGAAGAAGTCCATCAGCAAGTCCATCAAGGACTTCTCCAAGGGCTCAGACAAGCCTCAACTCTCCGCCTACGAGTCAGAGTTCAAGAAGTTCAGCCAGACTGAAGAGGAAATCGAAAAGATAGAGCCAACTTTCATCATCGGAGCCATGCAGCTCAAGACTCAGAGCTTGATCGTCGGCCTCAAGCAGTACACCAAAGAGTGGAAAAACGAGTATGCTGAGGATCTGCACAAGAAGGCAAAAGCTGAGCTCTACAGGCTTTCCGACCACATCTCAGAGCTCATCGACAAGCTCTCCAAGACTCACCACGTCAAGGACATCGACAGCTTGGGCATAGTCATGGAAAAACTGGAGGAAATCAGGAGCTTCCAAGCCATCATCGACATCAGCTTCAATCCTGTCACCGAAATGTACACCCTCCTCGACACCAATCTGCCTGGAGGAATCACCGACAAGGACGAAATGGATGCCAGAATCTATCTTTGGTCCAAGTGGTCCACCTTGATTGAACTCTCGAAAAGACTGGAAAAAGTCTTGCTGTTGAACAGACACAGCATCTCAGAACTTTGAAGAAGGATATCAAGGTCCTAGTTCGCGACATCACTGACTTCAGAGCAGATTACGAGAAGAACGGTCCAATGGTGGAGGGCATCGTTCCCAAGGAGGCCATTGAGAGACTCAAGAGATTCGACGAGCAATACGAAGTGAGAGAGCATCAATTCAAGATCAACTACAAGGGTGAGGAGCTGTTCGGTCTGCAGCATCAGAAGTACCCAGCCTTGGAGAAGACCAAAGCCGAGCTTTCCAACCTGAAGAAGCTCTACAACCTCTACTCCGACGTCATCAAGGAGATCAACGCTTCCAGGAAATGCCATGGAGCGAAGTCAACAACGAAAAGGTAGCAGCCATGGAAGAAGCAGCGAAGAAGTATGGTGATCAGTGCATCAGACTGCCTAAGGATCTCAAGGAGTGGCAGGCATACAAGGAGCTCAAGACTTCCATTGAAAACTTGAAAGCTTTGCTTCCCATCATCACCATCTTGAAGAAAGATGCAGTGAAGGACAGGCATTGGTAAGCTCTGAACGAGAAGACAGCTCACCGCATTCCCTTCGACCAGCCTGAAGTTTTCATCATCGAGGACCTCACCAAGGCCAAAGTCTTGGATCTGATTGAAGATGTCGAGGAAATCGGAGAGTCAGCCGAAAAGCAGAAAAAGATCGAAATCTCTCTGCTGGAAATCAACGAGTTCTGGTCTGCCAAAGAGTTCGAGTTCGGCCCCTGGGGTAAGAGAGAAAACATCGTCCTCGGAGGTCTGTGCGTGCAGGAAATCACTGAAAGGCTCGAGAAGACCAGATGGTGCTCAGTTCCATCAATGCTCAGAGGCACGTTGTTCCCTTCAAGAAGCAAGTTGAGGAGCTCATCCGCAGATTCTCAGACACATCGTAAATCCTCGATCTTTGGGTCAAGGTGCAAACTCTTTGGAGAAGTTTGGAGCCCGTCTTCACTGGTGGTGATATCGCCAAGCAGATGCCCCTGCAGGCCAAGGCCTTCGCAGGCATTGACAAGACTTGGATGAGATGCATGGAGAAATCCTTCGAGACCAAGAAGGTGCTGTCCTGCTGCGAGCTCGACTTGCTCAAGGACAACCTCCCAGACATGCAAAAGAGGCTGGAAGAGTGCCAAAAGCTGCTGGAAGCCTATCTGGAAGGAAAGAGAAAGCTTTTCCCCCGTTTCTACTTCGTCTCCAATCCCGACTTGCTTAAGATCCTCTCTCAGGGATCAGAACCGACATCGATTCAGGAAGACTTCGAAAAGCTGTTCGACGCCATCACCAAGGTGGAGTTCGGCAAGTCAGACAAGAAGGGAAGCAGTGATAAGACCATCACAACCATCATCCAATAGTCTGGAGGCTCTGAAAAGGTCCCTCTTGTCACTCACGTCAAGTGCGAGGGCAACATCGAGTCTTGGCTGAAATCCTGGAGAAGGAGATGCAAGACACCATGAGAGAGCATTGCAGGAATGCAGCTGCAGCTGTGATGACACAGCCTCTGGAAGCCTTCGTCAAGAGCACCTTTCACAAGTCAGTTTGATGGGTATCCAACTGATCTGGACTCACAAGATCACTGAAGCTCTGGAGAAGGGCCAGAAGGAAAACAAGGGAGCGCTTGAGTCAAAGAAGAAAGAAATCGAAAAAATGCTTCAATAGCTGACCAACTTGTGCTTGCAGCCCATCGAAACCTCCTCGAAAGGACCAAGATCGAAACCCTGGTGACTGTGCACGTCCATCAGAGAGATATCGCAGTGAAATGAAATGCCAAAACATCTTCGACTTCGACTGGCAGAAGCAGACCAGCTCTACTGGAGAAGCGAGCAGGACACTTGCGTCATCAGCATCACCGATTGGGAGCAAGGCTACAGTTATGATTCTTGGGAGCCAAGGAAAGATTGTGCATCACTCCCCTCACCGATCGTTGCTACATCACTCTCGCCCAGCCATGAGTATGTTCTACGGTGGAGCTCCCGCTGGTCCCGCAGGAACAGGAAAAACCGAAACTGTGAAGGATTTGGGCAGAGGTTTGGGAATCTTCGTGGTGGTGACCAACTGTTCCGATCAGCATCGTTACAGAGATATGGCCAAGATCTTCAAGGGACTCGTGCAGAGCGGTCTGTGGGGCTGCTTCGACGAGTTCAACCGTATCGAGCTGGAAGTGCTCTCAGTGGTGGCTATGCAAGTCGAGTCCATCGGTATTGCCAAGAAGCAGCACGTCTCAAAGTTCATGTTCCCCGAAGAACCTTATCCCATCGACATCGTGCAATCAGTCGGCTACTTCATCACAATGAACCCCGGTTACGCTGGCAGGCAGGAGCTGCCTGAGAACTTGAAGGTCCTCTTCAGAGGAGTCACGATGATGGTGCCAGACAGAGAGATCATCATTAAGGTGAAGCTCGCCTCCGTCGGTTATGAGTTCATCAACGGCTTGAGTAAGAAGTTCAACATGCTCTACAAGTTGTGCGAGGAGCAGCTCTCCAAGCAGCGCCACTACGATTTCGGTCTCAGAAACATCTTGTCCGTCCTCAGAACTGCCGGTAACACCAAGAGAAAGGAAACCAAGTCCGACATGGTCTTCACTCCCGAAAAGAAGTAATTCTTCGAGGAGTTCTTGCTGATGAGGTCCTAAGAGATATGAACATGTCCAAGCTGGTCTTCGACGATATTCCTCTTTCGAAGGATTGCTAAAGGATATCTTCCCCAGGCAAACCTCAGCCGATAAGGTCAACCACGCTCAGGTCGAGAGCAGGATCCCAACGGTCATCAAGAAGCGACCTGAGCTGATCAACCGACCCGAATTCACCCTCAAGATCATCCAAGTCTACGAGACATCCGAGGTGCGTCACGGTTTCATGTTGCTTGGTCTCTCCATCACTGGTAAAACCACCATCCTGAGCACTCTCACCGAGGTGCTTTCGGAAGTGCCGGGCAGGCTGACCTACCGTATCATCAAGATGAATCCCAAGCCATCACCGACAAGGAAATGTACGGAGTGAAGAGCGAAATCTCAGACGACTGGATCCCCGGTGTCTTCTCCACCCTCTGGCAGAAGTGCAACTCAAGGTCATCGAAATTCAACATTGGCTACTTGCGACGGACCAGTCGACACACTCTGGATCGAAAACTTGAACACTGTCCTCGACGATAACAAGATCCTCACCCTCGCCAACGGAGAGCGTATCCCCATGACGGACCAGTGTAAGCTGGTCTTCGAAGTGGAGAACTTGAACAATGCCTCGCCCGCTACTGTGTCTCGATGCGGACAGATCTACATTTCTCCTAACGATTTGGGACCACTGCCTTGTATGAAGGCTGGTGCCAGTTGCGCGCACTGGAAAGGAGCCAGGATGAAGCCAATACCCTGAAGAGACTGCTCAAGAAGTACTTCGAAGACTTAAGATCGTGCAAACGCTCGAGAAAACATCAAGAATCCTCCCATGATGGACCTCTCCATCCCCATCAAGATCACCAACGCCATGAGCTTAATCAACGGTCTATTGAAGAACGTCCCAGCTGGATCAAGCTCTCAGACTCAGACTACGAGAAAGTGGTCGTGTTCTCTATCTCGTGGGCCGTCGGTGGTCTCTACGAAGCTGCTGAGCGATTCCAGTTCCACGAATACCTTCAGTCAAGAATTGCCCTCTTCCCCTCAACAAGAAGGAAAACGAAACCATCTTCGACTACTACATCGTCATCCAGGACCAGAAAGTTGAGTATACTCTCGTGAAGCCTGAAACCTGGAAGCCCTCTCCCGATAAAGCTTTCAAGTTCTCTCAGCTTCTGCTCCCCACTCTCGACTCCTTCAGAGTGGATTACCTCACCAACAGCATTCTTACCCAGCCAAAGCCCACTCACTCTCCACCGCATTCGTGCAAAACGGTGTGCTGCTGATCGGAGGCTCAGGAACAGCCAAAACTTCATCAGTGTTGATGTGGTCTCAGAAATTCGACCCAACGTGCAGTTGTTCAAGCGAATCAACTTCTCGTCTGCCACTTCTCCCGGCCTCTTCCAGGCCTCGATCGAGCAGGAGTGCGACAACAAGATGGGTAAGGAGTACGGACCTCCTCAGAACAAGCTGCTCGCCATCTTCATCGACGATTTGAGCATGCCCTTCGTCAACAAGTGGGGCGACCAGATCACCCTCGAAATCGTCAGGCAGCTCATCGAGCAGGGCGGTTTCTACTGGCTGGACAAGGCGCAAAGGGGTAACTTCAAGAGCATCAAAAACTTGTCATACGTTGGCGCTATGAACCACCCCGGAGGAGGTCGTAACGACATCCCCAACAGACTCAAGAGGCAATTCTTCATCTTCAACATGATTTTGCCTCTCTCCATCGAGGGCATCTACGGTCCCATCGTCCGCTTCCAGTTCAGGCTGGACACCAAGAACCACGGCTTCACCGACGAGGTGAAGAAGGTGATCGAAAACCTCACCTCAGCTACCATCAAGCTCTGGTAGTTCGTCAAGAAGTTCATGCTCCCCACTCCTTCCAAGTTCCACTACCTCTTCAACATGCGTTAGCTCGCCAGAACCTTCAAGGGAATCTCCAGATCAAGAAGGAATCTATAATGAAGACCGACAGAGTCAAGGATTTCAAGCCAGAGCTCTACGCCATTGGTCTTTGGAGATATGAATGCGAGCGTGTCTTCTGTGACAAATTGGTCAACAACAAGGACAAGGACACCGTCATCAACGCCATCAACGATATTTCAATCTAGAGCTTCGGAATGGAAGCGGAAATCAATGAAAAGTTTGCAAGAGAGAAGTTCTTCGCCTTCGCTGACTTCCTCACTCCTGATGAGAAGGACGAAGAAGGCGTCATCATCCAGTACGGTCCAAGGACGTACGAAGCCATTTCTGACATTGAGATGCTGAAGAAGAGGGCTTACGAATGCATGTAAGACTTCAACCTGGAGCCCAAGAACACCAAGAAGCTCTAGCTGGTGCTCTTCATCGACGCCCTGAAGCACTTGCTGAAGGTCATCAGGATCATCCGCCAGCCGAGATCGTCAGCGCTGCTGGTCGGTGTGGGAGGCAGCGGCAAGCAGTCCCTCACTCGGCTCTCCGCCTTCATCCAGCGCATGGAGTACAAGCAGATCTAGCTGGTCAAGAACTACTCCGAGAAGGACTTGAAAGAAGACATCAAGAAGTACTTCGAAATCACTGGTCGTTTCGGCAAGAACTGCTGCTTCATCCTCACTGACTCCGAAATCAAGAAAGAGGAGTTCTTGGAGTTCATCAACATGATCCTCTCCACCGGTTAAATCCCCGGCCTGCTCGCCAAGGACGAAAAGGAAACCTTCTTGGGCGACGCCAGGACTGACTACGTCAAGGAATTCAAGGGCGCAGATCCTCCACCCAGTGAACTTTACAACTACTTTGTCGACAGAATCAGAGACAACCTCCACGTCTGCCTTTGCTTCTCCCCTGTCGGTCAGAAGTTCAGAGACAGATTCAGAAAGTTCCCCGCCCTCTTCAACGAGTGCACGATCGACTGGTTCTTGCCCTGGCCTGAAGAGGCCCTGATCTCAGTGGCTGAGTCGTTCATCGAGAAGTTCAAGGAGCTGGACACTGACAAGGAGACGAAGATGAACCTGATGAAGCACATGGGTAACGTGCACCTGATGGTGACCAACATCTGCGACCTCTACTTCGCCAGGATGAGGAGCAGGTCTACTTCACTCCCAAGTCCTATCTCAGCTACCTGCAAGCCTACAAGAAGCTCTATCTCATCAAATACAAGGAACTCGACATGCAGGAATCCAACTTCAAGATCGGAGTCAACAAGATCAACGAAGCCTCCCTCGCCATCGCAGAAATGAAGAAGATTCTTTCCCAGGAGGAGGTCAAACTCAAGGACGCTACTGAAAAGACAGAGAAAATGTTGAAGGATCTGGAAGTCGAGCAGAGAGCCGCCGAGAAGATCGAAGCTGAAGTCAACGTTGTGGCTCAGAAATGTTAGAGGTAAGCCGAGGACATCGCCAGGCAAAAGGAGGAGCCGAAAGAGAGCTGGCAGCTGCTATTCCCGCCCAGATGAGAGCCCAGGCCGCCGTCGACTCGCTGGACGCCGCCAGCGTCAACGAGATGAAGGCCAACAAGAAGCCCCAAGAGATCTTGAAGCTGGTGCTCGACGCCATCGCCATCTACTTCAACCTCAAGCTGGCAAGCATCCAGATGATCCCCGACCTTGAAGTCGCCAAGGGACTCAACATCTCCTTCTGGAAGAACAGCTACGAGGAGAGCGGAAAGTTCATCCTCGGTCCCCAGTTCGATTTCTGAAGAACCTCAAGGGATACGATAAGGACGCCATCAGCAACGAGACCATCGAGCTGCTTGAGCCTCTGCTGGTCACTGGAACTGAGTGGTTCAACGAAACAACGTGCGGTAAGGTGTCTAAGGCCATCGCTGCCATCTGCAAGTGGCTCTATGCCGTCTTCGAGTACCACGAGAAGTCGCAAATCGTGAAGCCCAAGAAGATCAAACTGGCCCTCGAAGAAGCCAACCTCGAAATCGCCAAGGAAAAACTGGCAAAGGCCAGAGAGGAACTCAGAATCATCACTGACAAATTGAACAAGCTGAAAGAAGACTCCCAGAAGCAGCTCGACATTAAGAACGAACTGGAGTCCCAAGCTCAGAAGACCAAGAAGAAGATCACTACTGCTGAGACTTTGATCAACTCCCTCTCAGGCGAAAGAGCGCGTTGGAAAAAGGGAGCTTCTGAGATTTCAGACGAGAAGAAGAGACTGGTCGGTAACTGCTCTCTTGCCACTGCCTTCATCAGCTACTGCGGTCCCTTCAACGCAGAGTTCAGAGAGATCTTGGCCATTTAGAAGTTCACTGGTGATATGAAAGCCAAGGAAATCCCCAACCTGCCCACTCTTGCCTACGAACTCACTTCCTTCCTCGTCGACGAAGCCACTGTTGGAGAGTGGAACTTGCAAGGCTTGCCTAAGGACACCCTTTCAGTCCAGAACGGTATCATGGTTACTCGTTCTGACAGGTATCCCATGCTCATCGATCCCCAGGGTCAAGGCCAAGCTTGGATTTTGAGAAAATATGCTGACGATATGGAGAAAGGAAGATCAATCTGCACGCTGACCCACCCTAAGTTCAAGGATTGGTTCCTCAAGTTCTGTCTCGAAAACGGAAAGACCCTCGTCATTGAGGGCATTGAGAACGAAGTGGACCCATCCTCGACCCTGTCCTCGAGAAGCAGATCGTGTGGAAGAAGAGCAGAGGCTCCATCAAGATCGCCGGTGGTGACATGGACTTCGACAAGAACTTCAAGATGTTCCTCACCTGCAGACTGCCCAATCCCAGCTTCTCTCCTGAGTTGAGCGCCAAGACCACAGTCATCGACTTCACCGTCACGCAAGGCGGCCTCGAGCAGCAGCTCCTCGGTAAGGTCATCTCCCACGAGCAGAAATCACTTGAAGACAGCTTGAATGCTCTGCTCAACGACGTCAACGCCAACAAGAAGGCCCTCCAAAAGCTGGACAAGGACTTGCTGCAGCGTCTCACCGAGTCAACCGGTAACCTGCTCGACGATACATCTCTCATGGAGGTGCTCAACAACACCAAGACGCAAGCCAAGGAAGTGGCGATCAAGCTGGAGGATGCTGAGAACAAGACAAAGGAAATCAACGAGAAGAGAGAGCAATACAGGCCTGTCGCCATCAGAGGCTCAGCCTTGTACTTCACCCTCATCGAGCTCTTCCTCGTCAACTGGATGTACAACAGCTCGCTGGAGCAGTTCCTGGAGCTCTTCAACTGGTCGCTCGCCCAAAAGTCCCCCTAAGCCAATTCCCCCCAGAAGAGAGTGGACTTCATCATCAAGGTGATGACCAAGCACGTGCACCGCTACATCAATAGGGGTCTCTTCGAAAAGGACAAAATCACCTTCATGTTGATGATCTGCTTCAAGATCCTCATCACTGCCAAGAAGCTAACCGGTACCGACGTCGGCGCCTTCCTCAAGGCCGGTGCCGGAGAGGACATCAAGACTGCCCGCCAGAAACCTCAGGGCAACCAATTCAACTTCATCGACGAAAAACCGTGGCTCAACATCATTGCCTTCTCCAAGCACACCTTCGGAGAGTCTTCAGTGCCTAACTTCAAGGAATTGCCTGACCTCATCCAAAAGAATCAGCCTGGATGGCTTCAGTACTTCGAGAAGAACGATCCTGAGAACTATCCCATTCCCGATCTGGCCGAAAGGATGAGTCAGGAGAAGGAGGAAATGAGAGCATTCATGGAGATGACTCTGGTGAGGTGCGTGAGAGAGGATAGAACTTTGGTGGCAGGAAGCAAGTTCATCGCTTCCATCCTCGGCCAGGAGTACATCGAGCCGATCTCTTACCCCATGCAGGACATCTGGGCGGAATCCAAGTACAACGTCCCCATTCTCTTCTTGCTTTCGCCTGGAGCCGATCCCACCAGCGCAATCGACGACTTCGCCAGGAAGAAGAAGAAAGTGACTGAGAAAGTGTCGATGGGAGAAGGCCAGGAAGAGCCTGCTAGGAAGGCCATCAAGGCGTGCATGGAAACCGGTGGATGGGTCATCCTGCAGAACTGTCAGCTCGGTCTCAAGTTCATGGAGGAAACCGAACAGCTCATCATCTCCCTCAGCAATCCCGACACCCAAAAGCCCCACGAGGACTTCAGACTGTGGATTACCTGCGAGCCTCACAACAGGTTCCCTCTTGGTCTGCTGCAGAAGGTGATCAAGGTGACTAACGAGCCGCCTAAGGGCCTCAAGGCCGGTCTGTTCAAGACCTTCACCACCATGATCAACCAGTAGTTCCTCGAGAAGGTCGACAATACCAACTGGAAGAACCTCATCTTCACCGTCTGCTACCTGCACTCAGTGGTCATCGAGAGGAGAAAGTTCGGTTCTTTGGGATGGTGTGTTCCCTACGAGTTCAACAACTCTGACTTGGAAGCCTCTCTCTGCTTCATCGAGAAGTACCTAAACAACCTGGTGAGCACTTCTCCCCAGCAGAACCAGATCCAGCAGATCAATACCACTGTGCTAAAGTACATGGTCTGCGAGGTGCTCTACGGTGGCAGAATCACCGACGATCTCGACAGAGAGCTCTTTGCCACTTTCGGCGAGGAGTACATCAAGGACGGCATGCTCAACGTCAACGAGTACGTCTTCTTCGGCAACGACAGCAAGGACAGGAACGCCTTCAAGTACAAAATGCCGGCCAATCCCGGACTAGAAATCGCCAAGTACCACGAGTACATCGCCACCATTCCCTCCGTCGATTCCCCAGAAGTCTTCGGATTGGACTCCAACGCAGATTTGACCTTCAGAATGAAGGAATCCATTGAAATGATCTTCACCATCATGGAGACAAGGCCCAAGGAAGCCTCATCCGGAGGAGGAAAGACCAGAGAAGAAATCGTGAAGGAGAAGGCCATTGACTTCTTGTCAAAGATGCCCTTGGACTACAACGAAAACGAAGTCAGAGAGCTGATTAAAAAGCTCAGCGGACCTAAGGCTCTCGGTGCTGTCGGATACTCAGTTCCATTGAACATCTTCCTATCTCAGGAGATTGCCCGTATGCAGGTCATTTTCAACATCGTCAGGAAGACGCTGATCGACGCCTGCGACGCCATCGACGGCCAGATCATCATGACTGCTGAGATCATGGACTCCATCAACGCCATCTTCGACGCCAGAGTGCCCAACCAGTGGGTGTACGACGCAACTGGAGCCGAAATCTCCTGGATCATCCCCACCCTCGCCAAGTGGTTCAACGACCTCATCGAAAGGAACAAGCAGCTCTACGAGTGGATGAAGGGCAACAGGCCCTACACCTTCTGGCTCGGAGGTTTCTTCAATCCCCAGGGCTTCCTCACGGCCATGAAGCAGGAAGTCACCAGAATGCACAAGACCGGCAAGCCCATCGGAGGTGGACAAATAGAGCCTCCCTGGTCATTGGATGACGTGGTCTACCAGAGCACAGTGAAGGAGAAGGATCAGGATCTGATCAGAGAAGGCAGGGACAAGGACGTGGAAGGAGTCTACATTAGAGAGCTGATCTTAGAAGGATGCAGGTGGCACAAGAACTCGCTTGAAGTTGCCAGGCCAAAGGAAATGTTCGCCATGCTTCCCCTGCTCCACGTGACCGCCATCAACAAGAAGAAATCCGGCGACGACAAGTCAGTCTACAACTGCCCAGTCTACAAGTACGCGAAGAGAACCGACAAGTATCTAATCTTCAGGGTGAATCTCAACTCCGAAAGCGAAGCCCCCTCCAAGTGGAAACTGAAAGGTGTGGCCCTCCTCTGCGCCAGAGATTGATCGTGAATACACATATATATACAAAATGCATAGATATATCATGATCATGGCTCATTTCATCTTCATCAGCTAGAAGATCTACCCCCGGTAGTTGATTATCTTCGGTTGCTAACGAGCAGCGTTGATGATCCGCTTTGCCTAAGAGTAGTAGTTTAGAGTGAATTATTCGTAGCCTTCTTTATACTGGTCGTTTATCACACTTTCCTTCTTTACTAAGTTATTCATGAAGCTATCTTTCTGGGTGACATTATTGGAGAAGCTTTCCTTTTTTGCAGTATAATTGGAGACGCTTTTCTTTCCTATATGGTGAGTAACACTGTCTCTATTGGAAATATTATTGGAGAGGCTTTCCATTTTCAATACATGGTTAGAGGTGCTCTCTTCGTTATCCTCCTCGATGACGTGGTTGTTTAGTTTGCTATACAGGTATGGACTATTTGTATCTTCCTTGTTCGTGGATTTGCTGCTAAGCTTGCTTATATATTTAGGAATTTCGCCTATCCTCCACGTTAAGGACTGTTATCTTCGCAAATCTGTCATTGAATTCGCCTTTTACGGTTCGTCATCGAATTTGAATTCCCCTATTCGTCATATTCAGGATGGCGGTACACCTATGGCATCGCAACATTGACGTTTGGCACGTTAACGCGTTATGTAAATTCGTGGTGGATATCGAAGTTTTGCGGTATGCTAAAGGATTTTTTTACTCGTATGGTTCTTTTGGTTTCGTCCTGGAAAGCAGGCTCGCTTTAAACTAAATTTTGCTGAATAGGAGTGTAATCTTTCTCCTCGCTTTCCCCATCATCCTTCATGTAATTATCCAAATATTTCCTTTTTTACCAGTGGGTTAGGCCAGTCCTGCCGTTCCTGTAATCGTCCTTCTCGACATATCTTATAGGCGTTGCCTTCGTAAAGGGGTTGTCTCTACTGCTATTGTATTTCGGTGCGTAGGATATGCTCTCAGGGTGGTAAAATAGAGATTTTTATGCGGGTGGAAGGCCGAAGTATCTGGACGAGTGCGATTCTTAATTTATGGAAACTGGTGGCCTTTGATCTAGTGTTCTGGAGAGTTCGAGAGCTCTTAAAGGAGCGCGACGAGTGGATCTCCTTATAATCGGCCCGCTTGTATTCCTTGCAGGCAACTGCGTAGGCAAAAGGATTGTACATATTGTAAATATTTGCTTATTATGCGAACAACTTTATTCTTTGCTACAGCATACCCGTATCACCAAATACCATATATTTGGCGCATGATCAAACAATTGGGCTGCTGCATCCGATTATTCCTCCTCTTTTTCGGTAAGATTGGGAGATAATAATTATCTTAAATTAAATGTATTTGTAGTGCGTGCTCATCAGCAGGGGCAGGACCGCAGTTGACGATGAGATCCAGCAGATAACGCAGAGGCAAAGCCTCAAGAAGCTGGAAGAAGTCTACAAGACGAAATAATATCGATCCAGCGTAAGAGCGAACCACAAATACATTGATCCTCAGCTCACCAAAGACTCCATCGCTAACCTGCAAAGATTAAAAGCCTAGATCTCGAAGAGCAAAGTTGACTACGTGCTCGTTTCGCCCTTAAAGGCGGATCTCTAGACTTGCTACCACCTCTTCGGTGAGGAACAGGTATCAGTCTTCGTGTAGCCGGCACTAGCGCCCAGGATCAGCAACGTCTCGAGCGTAGGCGAAGGTGATTTCTCAATCCTGCAGAAGTTCAAGGAAAAACCGATCACCTCCAAGATAGAGCAGGAACCGCATTGGTACTTGAATTTCGGAAAGGCAGAGAACAAGGCGAGCCAGCAGGCCCTCCACAACTGCGTCGCCGACATCGAGAAGAACGAAAATTATGAAACTTTATTTAACTTCTACGAGAGGCTGTCCGAACTGCGGAAGGAATTGATCAACCACGTTGGGAAGGCAGGGGAAAAACTAGCCATAATTGCGCACAGGGAGGTGCTTTAGTTTCTGACTTCCACCGGCTACCACGAGGATCTGCAGCTCATCAACATCGTCCCCTTCGAGAGCGGAGAAGCGAAGACTGAGTTCATCTGGATCGAGGGCGTAGAGGGAGAGCTCCACGAGAACGGAATTCCCTTCTGCTCATGATTATGTGATAGATATGTGATAAGACAAATACGTAGCAATCAGTCTTTCTTCTCCTCCTACTTAGGACCAGCTGAACCAGTGCTTGGAGCTGCATCGTTTCTGGGAGCAGCTGCATTATTTCTGAGAGCAGCAGCTTCATCGTCTGAGCTTTCCTCTGCAGGGACTTCCTGTTTCTTTTTGGCGGCTTCATCCTCCCTGTGTTTTTGGTGGGTGAGTTCCTCGTAGAGTTCATAGAACATGCCGAGGAAGACGATGACAATGGAGACCCACTGCCACTCGTTGATGTAGTGTCCGAAGTAGAAGATGCTGGCGATTACCGTGATAACCTTCCTGGTGGTTGAGATCATGGGGAAGACGTGCTGCTTGAAGTTCGCCACCACGTAGTAGATGCAGATCTGGCCCACCACCTGCAGAATCGACCCCAGGAATAGATCGTACAGCACAGAGGGGTAGTCCCTGAAGAATTGCAGAGCTGGCAGCAGAGTCTGGTCGCCGAAGATAGAGAAGGCCAGAATGAAGAGAAATCCGTACAGATTGGTAGTGGTGAATAGCTGGTTGGCGGTTGGCTTGAAATTGCCCTTGGAGTAGGCCTGGCTATCGGAGAATAGGGCGTCACAGATGACGGAAGCGGCGAGGAGGGTGTATCCAAACCATTAATACTCGATATTATGGTGGGACGCCTTGTCTTTTTTGGACTAAATAAACGAAGGGCTACTTATTTGGCGTAGTTGAAGAGGAGGACTCCAGTGGTGATGACGATGGCCATGATGATCTTGTGCTTGCCCAGTTTGAGGTGGGTGTGGGTGTGCTTCACCCTCGAGAAGAAGGCTCCGATTATCACCACGAACAGGAACCTGATGTTCCTGCCGATCACCTGCACCGGATACGAAATGTAAAGCAGCGAGTAGTTAGTAGTCAGGATATTCCCCGAAAAGAGGCCTGCCAGGATCATCTTCTCCTTGAAGGGGATGGGATTGGGCTTTTCCTTCTTGAAGTAGGAGATGATGGAGCCGGCGATGGCGCACAGCATGGCTCCGAACCAGATGATGACCGAGGGGTACTTGAACTGCGCGGGGGGCAGATTGGGATCGATGGATTGATACTGCTGGTTGTACCTTGGTAATGGGGCGTTTACATTTTTTCGGTGATGAGGGACATGGTGATGTAGGCGCCGTAAATGCCAGCGATGCTGAGGAGAAACTTATGTAACATAGGAATTTCCCAACGTGTAATTTTGGAGTTAAATGTTATAATAATCGTTGCTAAAGTCTGGATTTATCACACGTAGCCAGTACCTATCTTATAAATACTCCATAAAAAGCATAAAAGCTCAGGAATTAACAGGTGGTGGGTGGCGTCAGAAGAAATGCTGTAGTCATTTATTGTGTTATATGCATTATCATTTGATTGATGATTGGAAGCATACTGTTGGAGGGAATCTGGACAAGATATCGGAATAAAATGATAGAAAAAGTGGAAATGTGGACGTTTCTGTGTGTAACTTTTTGTTGTAATGGGTGTATACGTTATGTTAGGTTAATTCAATCACATTTTAAGCACTTTTCCCTTCATCATCTTA
The DNA here is from genome assembly GCF_008831285.2 of Nymphaea colorata. Lineage (NCBI taxonomy): Eukaryota > Viridiplantae > Streptophyta > Magnoliopsida > Nymphaeales > Nymphaeaceae > Nymphaea > Nymphaea colorata. The sequence goes on along the minus strand of NW_022204837.1, from coordinate 35,138 downwards.
TTAAGCTCCTTCTTCTTCCTCTTCTCCTCCTCCCTCTTCTGCTTCTCGGGAGGAAGGCTGCGGATCCAGGCGTCCTCCTGCCTTAGCTTCTCCTCCTTCTTCTTCCTCAGCTCCTCGTTGTGCTTCTCCAGCTCTTCCTTCTCCTTCAGCTGGTTGTAGGCCTCTCTCGCCTTCAGAGCTCTGGCCTTGGCGTTGGCTGTCAGCTTCAGTCCTGCTACTTTATCGGCGATGTAGAGTACAACCTCCAAGGCGGGCAGGAACTGGTCAGGATTTTTGTGGTTTGCGTTGAGGACGACTCGCAGGTGGCCTGACGAGTTGGTGAAAGTCTTGAGATCGGTGTAGTGGATGGAGACGAAGAGGCCCTGCATGTCGTTGAGCCTCTTGGTGACGAAGTTGTCGATGACTGTGTCGACGGTCTCAGCAGACTCTCCCAAGATTTCATAGTGTTCGTTGAGGTTGTTGACTCTAAACTTGCCTGCCAATTTCTTGATGTCGAGATACTTTTCGGCCATCTATTTGATTTTCTTCCTGCTTCCGAGCGCGAAGACGAGGGGGACTTCGGTCTTGACGGGGATGTCGATGGTGACGGTGTCCTTTTCGGGGAAGATGATATCGTAGAGGAAGTAGATGAGGTCGTGGCGTTTCTTGGTCTAAGTTGTTGAAGCTATTACGTTGAATCTCATCTCGATGCCGTCGACATTCTCCCTGCCCGTGGCGTAGTAGAGGCTCTCGCTGGGCGACTCCCCGTTGAAGGGTACTTCGCCCGACTACTTGCTGAAGCCGATGTGCGCGAAATTGCTCTCGAGAAAGGCGTCCACTCTGCGGTAGAAGCGCTCCATGATGGCCAGGTTGGCGCTCTTCCCCTTCACGTAGATGATCAGGTAGAGGAAAATGAAGGAAATGCCCAGTGCCTCGTACCTGAACCGCTTCAGAGTGGCGAAGTCGAGTTTGAATGGCTCTCGGTGGAGGGGAGTTTAGGGTTGGCTGGTGGGTTCGGATTGGGGGGTGGGCTGCGGAAGGGGCGGCTATTAGATTTCGATGATTTATTATTAAAACACAACGTCGTCCTGCTGGAGGGCGACGACCAGCAGGAGCGCCAGCAGTATTGTGGTTTGTAAGATTTTCATGATATTAAATATTATTAAATTGATCAACATGCCAATTAATAAGCTTATATCTGCAGAACTATAAATAAATACATAGGCATCACTGCAACACCTCCTTCGTTATCAGACTTGTGGTATTCTAAGTTCTCGACTTGTCTTACACGTGGAATTGCGAGTATCTCATCTTCTTCAGGTCCTCTTTCACGATAATCGACAGGATAAATGACAGGAATAGCAGTCCACAGTAGGAAAATAGCACTATTTGGGACCGTTCAGCTGTCTTGTCCAGGATGTTGATCGAAGCCAGGCCCACAACGAATCCGAAAGTCTGAGAGGAGGCCAGAAGATAGCCGGCTGAGGAACTTTCGTCTATCGGGAAGACCAGCTCAGATCCGTACAGGATCAAGATGGAAGGCAGCGGGATCAGGAAGAACCCAACCAGTCCTCCCAGAACTAGAATGTAGACGGTACTGTTGATTCCGTAGACGAATGCAAAGACCAATAGTGTGTACATGAAAAATCCGCCAAAAGTGTCTACATATTGCAAAATTTACTTAAGCCTGAAACTGCCCTATAAGCTTTCGTCTTCCTCAGCAGGAACGAAAAGACGGGATTTCCGAGCACGCCGATGATCATCGCCGACAAGATGGTGTCCGAGGTAACCGCACTGGATTTCGCGTAACCCAATCCTTTGATTGCCTGGTCGAGGACGGCAATGGTGGCTGTGAGGGTGCCGTAGTTTAGGGACATGGCGCCATCATTTCAAGTATTCCTTGTTTCTGAAGAGTTTCTTGAGTAGATCCTTATACTTCTCAGGCTACTGGTTGACGATGGCGGTTGCAGTCTTGCTGGGAGGGTGTTCGGGCCGATCCCTGAAGAAGATCACCAGGAAGATGTAGGGGACAGTCACGATGCACGCCTCGATGAAGAGCAGCTTCTTGACGTCATCGACGGTGCTGGTGGAGTCGTTGATCAAAAAGCCAGGCGCTGCTGCTCCCAGAGTAATTGACAAGAGGGTAAATAAAATGCCAGTAAAGGACACGATATTCACCTGGTCCGACCTGAACCAATTGATTGCCATTTTGCTGGGGGTGTTGAGTACGAAGATATTGCCCACTGCTGCCAGGGCCGAGCCCATTAAGCAAAAGATGGAATTTTCCTTTTCGATCAATAGTCTGAGCCAGACTCCGGCGACGGTGAAGAGGGCTCCGACGATGAAGCTGATCCTCATTCCTTTTTTATTGATGAGCCAGTTGCAGGGGAAGGCGAAGAGGGGGTGCGCGATAGTAAACAGGAGTGCATTCATGGTTACCTCAAGAGAGCTTATGTTGAAAATTCTCTCCACCGCCACGTTAATGCTCGAAAATGTGTGCACCGGTATCGAATTCACCAACGCCGTCAAAAGATAGGTGGCGAGCACCACAAAACGATACGGCTACACCGGATATTGCACCTTCTCCAACATTAGTATTATAGATTAATTATACACCTTACTTATTCGCTGGATTGTAGCAATGACGAGATCAAAAATGCAAAAATCCACATCCCACCCACCGCTCCATTTATTATAATCATCCAATATCTGCCGAATGAACTTCAATAAACGAAAATAGGAATAGCAGAACATCGTATGCGCCCTCCACACCTTGACTGATTTCTGTCTGCGATAGTGCTTCAAGCCGGGCGACGGCAGGCCGTTGAGGCAAGGCGACCAGTGCTTCACCTCCTGCGCGAGGAACATGGTGGAGATGAGGTTCAGGGTGAAGGAGAAGTGGATGGAGGACTACTCCGCCAACGAGAAGAAAAACAACGATACCTGGAACGAGTTCATCGACAAGTGATCGAACCCCCATACTACGCACATATCAGCTGCAAATATCATGCACGTTCAACTTCGTCCAGTAACTCACGTGGTCCTCTATGCTGAAGTTCGGGTAGTAGCCGTCAGAACAGGAAGCGTCCTCCCCGCCTAGGAACAGATCTTGTAAGACGACATTTCCTCGTCGAATAGCACCTCGTAGGGAGGATGGTGGAAGTTTTGGCTCTGCAGGGGGACGTGGGGCACGATGTCCTGTTGTGGATCACCCTCACCACCTTGGGAATGCGGGTCTTGACGAACATCGCGAGGTCCTGGTTGCCGAGTCGGGGACAGCCGAAGGTGTGCAGCTCGCTGACCAGCTGGTACTTGAGTTGGATTTCGAGGGCGGCAGTCATCGCCAGGCTGCTCCCAAACTGCTGCCGACCACCACTATCTGCTTTTTATTGTATTTGACTTGCAATGTATCGAGCTACTTGTATACCTGCTACGAGACGGCGAGGAAGGAAACGTAGAATCCTTCGTGGATTTTGCAGTTCTTGCATCGCTGGTAGGGAACTTGGTAAAAAGAGAAGTCCTCCACCCAATTTTTAGCGTCGACGGTTCCCCTGAAGATGACCACGATTCTGTCTAGGCTGTGCTGTAGCCCATGTATGCCATGATGGATGCCACTTTGTTTTCGATGTATGCCATATCTGCCAGTTTCTCCAGGGACTGGCAGGCCTTGCATGACCAGCTCATCAGCTCCTCTTGGCTGCAGTGGGTAATGATGCTGTATCTTTGGAAGCTTTCCGAAAGCTTGGCGTCGTAGTCCAGCGATAGAGCTGCCTGCACGCCAGGATGAGGATTAGGTATGCCTTCATTATGGGAGATTTTAATATTACAGCCAGGCACATTAATCCCATCAATCCACCCCATTTTCCTCAAACAAAATCCGATGAGCTTCCTCCACCCCACGGACCAAAAATCTATTTTTTCTCATCTAATCGGAGGCGGGATGTTAATCTTGAGTTGCTAATATCCTGTTTATAAACTATCAATATCTGAAATATGGATAAATAGTCATATCCAACAATAAAGGACTTCGTCCTGCAGGAGGCCCACGAGCGCGCCTTCGAACGCTTGGTCATGGGGCTCAAGGAGTTCGAGAAGGAAAAGGCCAAGATCGTCGAGGAGAAAAAGGAGGTCCTCCAAGAATAGTTCGAAAAAAAACATAAGGAAAATGCAGCCCAGCGGAGGATCAACAAGAGCACCAAAATCAACTAATCCCGCATGAGAAAAATGAACGCTCGCCACGAGTAGCCCACCCCTCTACTTAGAAACCTGCAGGAGCTCGTCATCATCTCGGAGCAGCGACTGTCGAGGGCTATCTGCCGGAACTAGAAGCTCTACGGTGACTTCCTGCGCAAGCTCATCCTGTAGGGCCTGATCAAGCTGCTGGAGCCGATCGTCTACGTGCGGTATTTCGCTTCCGATTTAGTTGCCTGCAGAGGGACAAGGCCCTCATTTCGCGGCTGCTGCCCCAGTGCAAGAAGGAGTTCCAATAAATCATTGCGCGGGAGGGCATCGACAGCGCGGTGGGCGAGGTGGACCTGCGCATCGACGACCGCTACTCCCTCACCGAGAAGAACGTGGACACCAATACCAACCGGCTCAAGAAGAGCGACGAGTCCAACATCTGCTTCGGAGGAGTCATAATGACCAACGAGGACGGACTCATCGTCTGCAAGAACACGATGGACGCGCGGTTGGAACTGGCCTACCAGAGCATGCTGCCGACCATCAGGGCGAGTCTGTACGACTAGTGATATGGGACGACCTGCGAATCTTCATAACTGCGTGTGAGGGATTAATTCTTATATTGATTTATCAAACATCATGCACCATCACGTGCCGGACCCCCACGAGATCTTCGAAGCGCGCATGGAGAAGTTCAAGTTCGCCATCAAGCGATACAAAAACGACCAGCTGCGAGTCATCAACGACAAGGCCGACCGCGAGGAGGAGTTCGAACTCGCCAAGATCAAAAACGAGGCCAACAATAAAAACGAAGACGTATTCAAACGCATGGAGGACAACATCAAAGTCGCAGAGAAGATCTTCAAGAGCAGGAAGACCAACGAGTGCCGCATGTCCGAAATGAAGGTCAGGTTCGACATGGTCGAGAAGATCGAGGAGGACGCCAAGGCCAAACTCAAGATTCAGAAGGCAGACCTGCCCACCTACAGGGCGCTGCTGAAGCAGCTGATTAAGCAGGGATTGATCAAGCTGCTCGAGGAGGATGTTGAAATCCGCTGCCTGCGCGAGGACGAGGCGCTGGTGCGGGAGGTCATGGGAGGCTGCGAGCGCGAGTTCAACGAGGAGTGCGAGGTCAAGACCAAGATCGTGGTGAGCACGCAGAACTACCTGGTGGCTGCCGACCTCGGCGGAGTCACCCTCACCTCCCTCAAGGGCAGGATCGTCTGCGACAACACCCTCAGGGCGCGTCTCAGCTACTGCCTCCAACTGCTCCTCCCCGAAATCAGAGAACTGCTCTTCCACGATAGCGACCTCTACCTCGCCCAGCGCAAGAAGGAGAAGAAGGAGGCCGACCTGCAGAGGAGGAGGGCGGTCGCCGAAAACCAAAAGCACTGATGATGTGGATCCAACATAATCATTCCATGCAGCGATAGCCATCACTACTACGATGATCACCTGGGGCAGCAATGGTTGAATATTATAAATGCATTTCCTGAGTTCAAAAGTGGTCCACGAGCTGGAGACTGCCTTCGCCTGCATCCTCGACAGCCGCAGGGTCAGGGAGGGCGAGCAGATGCTCGACAGGCTCAAGAGCGAGCAGAACTTCGAGCTTGCCCTTGCCACCTTCATCTCCAGGTCCGAGGCCTACCACCAGCGGCTGCTCGCCGTCCTCCAGCTGGAGAAGCAGCTGCTGATATCGGATGCGCAGACTGCGTGGTCGCTGAGGGAGGTCTACTACAGGGACAGCGACAAGATCGCCCACAAGATCTGCAAGCTCATTACCGCTAAGGAGAACATCAGGTTGGCTAGCGAGTTTTTGAAAGTAGACAGGAAGCAGTGGGGCCTGTCCATCCACCGCCAAATGTAAATCGTCTTCAGCCTGCTCAAGCACGAGGAGAAAGCAGCCATTGCGATTTAGCATCACTTCAAAACACTCTGTGACTACTTCTTGTATGTGGTAGAAGTGGTCGAGTGCCAATAGGAATAGGAGAGCTTTCTGTTTGTGATGGTGTGCCTCGCTCTGTTCTACTGGAACGGACTCGCCTCCCACTCCTCCTCTGTCTCAGAATAGCTGCTTCGCCACTGGAGCCAAATACAACAAAATGCACTACGGTTAGCAACTAATAAGCGTGCTTACTGGTTTAGACAATCAAAGGGTTGCAGAAAATAGATGCATCCAGTATAAAAGCTCAGCTTTGTTCACCTATCTAAGATCCACTTTCCAATCAATAGCTCGCAACAATGCTCTGAAATGAATTATCTCTCAAAAGGCCTCTAAATGGTGGTCCTCAGAAACAGCAAACTGCTTTCCCGTCCTTAGCTTCGGCTGTAGTTCATTGAGGCAATTATGCTTCAGAACGCCAACAACATTAGCGAAATGGTTTCCAATTTAGGAGGTGTGGAGAGCTGCAGATGTAGTTTGATAATGAGTTGTAGCTATAGAATAGGAGTGAAGCCTTGGTGAGATCTCTGTGCTGCAGACTCATTGAGACCCTGTTTGCTGACTACTATGAGTGGCTTAAGCTCGACCACCTCTCTAAGTACTCAACCACAATCTAAGCTTTGAGAGTCTGTTGTCTTTGGTCAACTATTACAACTCAAAGTCGCTTCCCTCTCTGTACTAAACGCTTCCATCGCTACTGGCGCAATATACGAAGCCCTAAGAGACCAACAGGCTGCAAGCACGCAGGGACTCAGCCAAAGATAGGCCATCCAATTCGTCACGCTGATTGAGTTCCTCACCAAGTTCAAATCAGAAATCGATCTTTCTATCCTGCCCAGCGTGGTGAATGTCCTCGTTGAGAAAGGCAGGCAATACGACGTGCTTTCGCCCTTCTGCGATGCGTTCATGAGCGGAGTTTGGAAATAGCTAACCTGCATGCAGACCAGTGACCTTGCCAACTTCGTAGAGTTTCATCTATCGAAGATCAACAACGATCTTTGGACTATCCGCTTTGAAAGCTATGAGTGCTTCCTGCATCTAGCCCTATATCTGTAGTAAACAAACAGCTACTTCACTACCTGCAGCGAAAACGATACTCTGCTGGCATGCATCGTAGATTCACACCAAGCTATTTGCTAAATGCTAAGCGAAAACACTAAGGCGAGGATGAATTTTTAGCTGTTTGAGATGCTGCTTGAACTCACTGCATTCATTATCGGAAATAGGTCTCTTTCTTCGTGGGGAATATACCACAAACTGAATATTCAGCTCTGGTCGAAAGCATAGAGAGGCATTTGCTTCTAAACGAAGTCAGTGCAAAGATAGTGGCGTTCAGTCGCTTCCAGACCAACCAGATCATTGACTGCTTGAAGAAGGAAAGAGAAGAGTGGGAAATCGATGAGCTTGACTGCGCGTACCGGATCCAGCTTTATCTCAAATAGATAGATACGCTTCACACTTGCTCTCATCATAAGAAATAGATGTTCTTACGAAGGAACTAGGAGAGAAAATAGTCGCATTTCTCAGGAATTTGGATGAAAACTAGCTGAATAAGATCAAAGTGTTACCGATTTGGGACCAGCTTTAACGCATTTACGCTTAAGCTCCTTCCTCAGCGCACAAATGGAAATATAAATCATATGATCATATACTACTTTCCCCAATAATCAATCATAATTGCATATCTACAGCTGACAGGCTTCACAAATCACTCGATGAGCATCTTATTGTTCCTCGCCACGATTATCTGCTCCATCGCATGGGCGGCAAACGATTCCAGGTGGTAGATAGCCTTTGACCCGCACATCAGTGTCTTCTCGTGCTCAGCAGCTTGGTGGATGATCTCCTTGGTCGATTCCTGCCTCATGCCCTCCATCTTGATGAAGTTCTGCAGCAGCTCCTTGAGGATGGTCTGTCCGTCGATGCAGTTGACCAGCAGGTCGTAGAACTTGTCCCTGATCCGCTTGAGCTGTGCTGGCGTCTGCTCCTTGAAATCAGCTGCATGATTTCCTTTACCTATTTTTTATACGGGGTGAGCATGCCCTCGGGAGCCTTCGTGTACCTGGAGGCCTGCAGCTGGATTAATGCGATCTCAGGTTCCGATCACAGTTCTTGGCATATTCTGGTAGGTTTCCTGCGTGAAGCCGAAGTTGTTGAAACCGCTGGACTCGATTCTGGCCACTTCGGAGAGGCTTGGACGATTTCATTTTGTTGGGGGGCGGGGATGCGGAGATTGAGGCACCTTGATCTGATGGGACTGATGAGTTGTGGACGTTGTTGCAGATGAGGATCATCCTGCAGTTCTTGATGTACTTTTCCATGGTCCTTCTGAGGCCGCCCTGTGCGTCCTTGGTGAGTTTATCGGCTTCGTTGATGATGAGGACTTTGAACCCCCTGCCGCTCTTGGATTCGATGTTATTATTGGAGGCGATTTCCTTCACCACGTTTTGGATGATGTGCCTGTCGTTGTGCTCGTTGTCGGAGGGCGTCATTTCGATGTGGTAGTTGCTGGTGAAGATGCTGTACTCGATTGTTGTGGAGGTGTTTTCCGGCTTCAAGACTCTCTCCTCCTCCTTCAGCTTGAACACGTGGTCGCCGAATATCCTCGCCAGGAAGGCGTAGGCCCTCGTCTTCTTGCCGGCTCCGTCGGGACCGTAAAAGATCATATGCTTGGTCAATCACTGCGTACGGGGAAGTCGGAAGTGTCTGCGAGTTGTCCGAGGACTTCGGTGATTTCGGGGTGGTAGGAGAGTCTTTCGAGGGACTTGGGCCTGTACTTGTCTACCCAGAGTGGATCCATCGATGCGCGCGAAATTATATAATTAATTGGAGTGACTGGGACGAGTATAATAAAGAGATAAATCACGCTGCACTTCCATCGATGTCCTCGCCATAGTAGACGGGAAACCAGGGACTCTCCGGCATCTCGGGCGGCGAGTAGTGGTTGAACTCCCACAGAAACTCCTCCACGTTGTAGGTCTCGCGGGTGTTGGCCTGGGGACGGGGGATGAGGTGCTCGAGGAAGATGTTTTCGGAGAAGATGAAGTTGGACCTTGGGGGCGGTTGCTGCTGTTCGCTGAGTTTGAGGTTGATGGAGTTGGCGCCGATGTGGTGCGTTTCCTCGTCGAGGAAGGTGAATACCTGGTAATAGGTATTCTTTGATTTCTGGTAGATTTGGATGACCCTGCCGTTCTGCCACCGGTTCTTCACCTTGATCTTCACTTCCTCGTTCAGCTTCAGCGTCCGCTTCGCTCCTCGCGTTTGCAGTTCCTTGGCGAAGGTTGGCGCCTGGCCTCGTATTCCTATCTCAGGGCGGTAGGTAGCTTACATATGCGGATATTTTACACTATCTTTTCCACATTTTTATCGATTTCGTAAAACTTGATTTCGTCGACGGTGCGGCAGAGCGAGCACTAGTTGCGGATGCCCATCTTGTTGTAGTTTTCGATGCAGGGCAGGCAGAAGGAGTGGCCGCACTCGAGCGTGGTGGGGTAGATCATGAGCTAGAGGCAAATGGAGCAGTTGTACTCGTGCTCGTTGAGGCAGAAGGAAAGGAAACGCGACCTTATCTTCTGGTTTTGCAGCCGGCAGGACGACCGCTTTTTCTATATTTGCTGCCGACGCAGCCTCCTCAGTGCGGAAATTGATAAACTTTTCATCCTCTATCTCAGCAGCTTCTTCTTCGCCTCGTTCCTGTCTTGACGCTACTCTCGCTCTCTATTTTGGCCACCTACTAGAATTTCATAGTTTTAACTAGTTTCAATATATAAAATATATAAATAACATCTTCCTAATAATTCATCCTGTCTGTCATTCATTCCCAGTCCCTTTTCAAAAGCAACTATATGAAATCCCCCTTTATTACAATTTCAAAAGATGATCCCCTTTGATTGTGAGGACTGTATATGAATTCAGTTTGGAATTATTAAGTTAAAATATTCAAATGACCACAGCCATCAAGGAGGAATCTAGACTCGCCTATCTCAATCCTGCCTTCCAGAACAAGGTGGGCGTGTTCTTTAGCAAGGACCAGAAGATAATAACGCTGGAAAAAGATAATTAAACTCTCAAGGACCAGCTAACCAAGGAATTGGAACTCTACAATGCGTTGATCAAGGAAAACGAGTAATTAGAACATAGATGGGCAGAGCTAAGAACGAGCAGAGCTTGCTTGATGTGAACAGCAAATGCTCGCCCAAGCAGTCTCCAAACTGGAGAAAAAGATCAAAGAAAACCAGCCAGCCATCGAAAAACTGACCAGATAGGTTCATACCCTCCTGAAGAGTATGGTATTGCCCAGTAAGCCCTATAGGCGCAGCTGAAAAAGACCAACTAAGAGTAGAACCTGTCAGACGGTACAAATAGGAAATCAGAAATGAAAAGCTGATGCTCAAATCGTAGAAAAACATCACCAGGATATCATAGACTTTCAAGAAGTCTACGAAAGCTACGTTAAGAACCTCTAAATCCTCTAGAATAAGCTGGAGGGCAAGAAGAAGTACTTACTGATCCTCACCAAGAAGGCTCAAAAGCAGAAACAGAGCTAAATTTAGGAAGAGTAAGCCCACATCTCCAGGAAGACCAAAGCAAGCAATACCTACTCTCGCCCAAAACTACCATAAAACAGGCAGGCTGTATCGAATAGGGGCATCAAGTAGTAGCTTGCCGAGTAGGGGAGGGGCAATATGAAGAGCTACAATCACTTAATCCGTAAGAAAAATGCGATTTTGGCGAGTAGGAAATGATGGGCTATTTCTACACAGTGTGAAATGATCTTATAGCTGAATTTAGCTGCAAACGTATAATTTGATTTTCTGAGTTTCTATAATGAGCACGGCGAATAAAAAAATATTCTACCGCCATCCCGACAACAAGACCACCCACGGACTCAGAGTCAACCGCGGCAACAAGCTCTCCATGTAGGACCTCACTTCTCTCATGACCCGAGTCCCCTCCGACCTCAAAAAACGAAACAGCAATGACAACTACGAGCACTCCAAAGCGTCAGTGGAGAAGAGGCACAAGGTGAATATCCACCTCTCGGCGGGGAATTCCGTCCTCGCCTCCAAAAACAACAGTCCCATGAAGTCAATGAAGTTCAGCATCAGGAATAGCCAGCTTTTCGCGGAGGAAATTAGCAAATTAAAGTCATATAAATTTTACTACCAAATCGGATTCGGCGGCTTCGGCAGGGTCTGGAAGGTCAGCAACAAGGAAACCGCCAGGGATTGGGCCATGAAGGAAATATCGAAGCAAAAGTACGCCTATTATAACAAAGAGTCATCCAAAAGAACAACATAGAGTCTGTTCTCAACGAACGCAGGATCCTGAAGCAGCTTCACCATCCCTTCCTCATCAACATGAAAGAGGCATTCCAGAACGAGCAGAATCTCTACCTGGTCATGGATTACCTTAGGGGAGGAGATCTGCGCTATCACATATGCTACAAGAACGGCTTCACCGAAAAATAAATCAGTAAAACAATAGTGATTAAGAGTTTATCGTCGCCAACATCCTCGTAGGCCTCGACTACGTCCACGCCAACAGAATTATCCACAAGGATCTGAAGCCTTAGAACATTATATTCGAAGAGAGCGGCTACCTAAGAATCACCGACTTCGGAATAGCCAAAAGCGAACTAGCGAGCAATCCTTCAACGCCAGGAACTAAGCAAGCGGAACGCCTGTTTACATGGCTCCTGAAATCCTCTTCAAGAAGAGCTACTCATACTAGTCTGACTTTTACGCTTTGGGAGTAATCGTCTTCGAGCTGGCTTTGGGCAGGAGACCCTACGAGGGCAAGAACAGGGCCGAGATCAAGGACTTCCTGAGCAAGAAGGATGTGAGGGTGACGATGGAGGACCTGCCGTTGGGGTGGTCGGCCAGTCTTGCTGACTTCATCAACAAGCTGCTGATCAAAAGTCCTCCTGACCGGCTCGGTTTCAGGGGAATCAAGGAGGTGAAGGAGCACAGGTTCTTCGCGGATATCAACTGGAAGCGTTTGGAGCGTAAGGAGGTGAAGCCGCCCTTCATCCCCAACGTTATCTGTGAGATGAAGGAATATCTCGACTAGATCATCTTCTTCAACCAACTCAACCAGCAGAACAATCCAGCTGAAGAGAACATGCCGTAGATCGATAAGGAACTCAACGAGAAGTTCAGGTAGTATGACTTTGAACGGATTTAAGCGCAAAATGTGTCAAAAATGAGAAGAACTTTCTGAAGAAGTGCAAAAGATCTTCCAAAAGAGGATAATATGCTGAATGGCCAGAGGCTGGGCATTGATGATGAATTTATTTGTTGTTATATGGATTAAGCTACCCTGGTTTAGTGTGTTTGCTTTTATTGATTGATTATAATGCAAAAGGATATATGATGATATATATCCAGGAACTGTTGATGGGCTTATAAGATTGAAAGAGTGAAGTATGATGGTTATATTTCATTAGGATAGATGATGATGGTGAACGAATCAAAGCTATTTCACATCTTAAAGTTGATACGGTAAAACTCGTATGTTTCAATATCCAGTTCATTGTTGGTGGCATCGCTGACGTTGAGGAACTTTGTACGCGGATCTGATCCGTTGTCAAATGTGGAATTGCGATGCCGAAGTTGCTGAAAACCTCTTCTCCTGCGACCTCAGCCGGATCTCCGCGTTTCCGAAGATGTAATAGTAGTTGTCGTAGCTGACCACTGGCAGTCTGGGCTCGCTGCGGATGTTGTAGACCTTCTTGTGGTGATGTTGAATAGGAATCCCTTGCCCGGTCGCTGGATCCTCTCGGCATCGATGGGGTAAACGGTGAATCCGCCGATTATGGTGCCGTTGGCGAGCTTGACGAAGCTGATCAGGTTCTCTACCTTGTCCAGGTAGTTGTGGAAGTTGACGGTATTAAGCGGATCGAACTTGTAGACCAGTCTGCTTTAGGAGGGAGTGCATCCCATGAAGTCCTACAGACTGCCGAGCACGAAGCTCAGGTTGTCCTTGGTGATGATTTCAGAGTTGTTGAAGAACTTGACGAAGTTGTAAGAAGTCTTCCAGGAGGAGAGCAGCAGCTGTGCCTATGCTGTCAGCTGATTGACCTTGTCAGGAGTACTGGATTTGATGGGAATCGTTTGGCCAATGATATGTTGGGAGGCCTAAGCATCAGCTCTTTGTTGATCTTGTCGATGATGGTTTGAGAGTCAGCCGCCCTCTTCTCGGCCTATCTTCGCTGCTTGTTTTATCTGTCAAGATCTTATTCAAGCTCTCTTATCTTTTGCTTCAAATTGGATATAATTTTTACCTTTTCGGCTAGTTCAGCTTAGAGATCTTAAATGTTTTCTCCAGTTATTCTACTTTCTTTTAAAGTTAATCAATTCGACGCCTGAGTCTTTATTGTAGCTTAAAGGGAGGAAATTGTTCTAATTTTATCTTTTAAATCATTCTATAACTCTTTTACCTTGCTGGTTAATGAAGCAACATCTTTTTATAAGCTCTATACTCTACTCCTCAAAGCAGAGTTTTATTTGATTAGTCTTTGAATCTCTGCTGCTCTAATCGCTAACTCTTTTCATTCTATTTTATTGTCTTTTAGCGTTAACTGATTGTTTTTAAATTTTGAACTTTTTCAGTTTAAAGAGTGGAGACATTGCTATTTAGTCTTAAAATAGTGGTCTTTTGCTACTCTGTCTTTCTTTCATTTTCGATCTTAAGCTTGCTGAGCCTATCTACTTCGGTGGTTAAGGTTGTCTTGATGGTTTCTAAATCTGAAATCTTTTTGTTTAAGATCGATATTTGATTCGATTGTGTATTTATTGTCTTTTATCTTTAAGAGAGCTATTCTAAGTTTTTAGATATTTGGTCTTTGGCTTTTGTGTAGCTTTCTTTCAAACAACTAGGCTCCTGCTGTTCTATAAAATTGCCTCTTTAATTCTCTTCTTTTTGCTCTCATCATTAAGGTCGTCTACTTTGAAAATTTGAGATAATCAGACAGTTTGTTTGCTGGCTCAACAGGCCCAACCAGGCCTAACGTTTCTTTCAAGAACGTGAACAAAGCTTGACTTGTTCTACCTTATGCTTATGCTCTTCTCTATAACCTTTTGTTTTCTTGGTCTAGTGTTTCCTACTTCTTTTTCAATCTGGCGATCTCACTGTTGGTGATTGATCTACTGCTGTCCTCAGCTTCCCTTCTTTCTTTGAGTTTCGAAAACTAATCCTTGAACTGATTGGTAAGCTTGATAAGCTTGGAGTTGGCTTCCTCAACCGAGCTTCTTAGTTCAACGTTCTCTGCCTATAGAGCTTGGTTGTGCTGTTTGAGCTTTTGGACTTCTGCAATGTCCTTGATCTTGGCCTAAAATGCCTTGCTATAGCTTTCTGTAAGCGAAGGAAGCTTAATTTCAGTGGTGAAGGTAGTCTTGTCTCTCTTTGCCTATAGAAGCTGCTTGTTCAACCGAGCATTTTCCTATTTGAGCAATTCTATTTGTTTTGATGTTGCTTCGTCGGTGCGCCTTACTATCTGGTCGAAAGTTTGGCTGATTTTGGCATTTGAGGAGTTGATTGCAGCATTGGACTTTAATCTAGTAACTTCACCCTCTAGCTACAGTATCCTTGCATTTCTGGTGTTGATGGTTTCATAGAGATGCTTGACAGTGTCTAGTTTTTTCAAGCCCTCATCCGCAGAGTAGGTGAGGACGTTGCCCTAAAGCTACTTCTGCTAATCCCTTGGAGCTTATGGTCTGGAGTTGGGTTGTGATGTTGATCTGGACATGATATGGTATTAAGTACAATATAATTATTCTTGTCGATATTAAGTATTTGATATAAACTTACTGTTTCATACACCATCAGCATCATTAGAAGATTTAGCTTTTCACTTCAGAATCAAAAGGCATTGTGCTCTTCATTTGGGATAGCTTCAACATTTATTCATGCAACTGCTGTCTTTATTTTCCAGTTCTATCGAGACTCATCTTTAGCTGGGTGTTTTCGCTTTTTAGCTGCTAGATGTCTTCTTGAGTGAGGAAACCATTGAGCTAAATCGTACTAACGACAGACATTGCACTCGTGCTTTGGCTTCTCTTTCAACTGTTTCTATAGCTTGCGTATGGTCTGGTGGCACTGTTCGAGTCTCTATAAGAGCTAAGCTTTTTACTCTTAGCTTTTCTACTTTTCAAACAGCATCTATGACTGCAGATTTTGGATTTAGAACCTATGCAGTTCTTCGAATTGGGATTCCAGTTTGGCCCTTAACGCGTTGAACTTTTAGAATAGCTAATTGTTGGCATTTTCGAGAGATGATGATTTGGTTTGGAAATATTTGAGTTTCTTCGATATCTTGATTAAATCCTCCTTTGAATGAGGTTACTCCTGTTCTTATTGGTTCACCATCTTCCTGTCTGAGTTTGCTTTCCCCTATGAGAGGAATTTGGCTTAGTAGATCTATAGCTTGTCCTTGAGCTGCTTGATTTGGCTGTCCTTGAGCATGATTTAGTGGTTCAGTTTCTCAATAGTGCCCAGCAGATTGTAGGTGAGGTTGCTCGTGTTTACCAACCTGGCGTTTCCTTTCTTTTTTAGTGGCTGGGCTGTCTATCTTTTTAAATCTTATGACATAATCCTGGCCGTGATCTTCTCAAGATGTGCATCTTCGCTTGTCAATCCTATTATTTCGCCTAGTTTAGGTCCCGATCAGTGGAGAAATCGCTATTGCTGGTGTCGATTCCTTGGAGAAACTAGCGAGCCAGTTCCACTTCATCCGAAATCGATGGAATCGCTGATGGTAAGCTGGAGATAAAGGTGGGATCGTAGGTGATTCCGAGTTGGGGACTGATCGAACAGCCGGAGCCGTACAGATCGTTTACGATAATTTCTGACTCAGTGTTTTGATCATCGTAGTAAATAAATATTAATATTCTTATATCCCTTCAATCAGCCTTGTATAAGTAAGTGGCTATTCCTTATTAAAGCAATAACTATTATTTTTAGTATATGTTATAGATCATATATATCACTCTTGCTCACCGCTTGGCCCTCCGTTCAGAAAGAGCACAAGTTCCTCTGCTCTATTGTCGTCTCGGAAATAAACGTTTTGGAAATGGTCGCTATCGAATATGATTCCGATCACTTTTTCCTTCAAAATTACGCATCCGTTTCCCTGGAACTCGGCAGAAGTGTTCTTGGCCTTCATTTTGTATCTTATTTCAAGCGTTTTCCTGTTGTAGCAGACCAGGTTGCCGGAAACTGTCTTCACCAGTTCTTCATCTTCATTCTTCAAGGCGAATGACTTGATGATGGTTCCTTTGAGGAACTAGGAAGTCTATTCTATCACTTAGCCAAAGTATTCCTCGTTCAGGAACCTCTAGTAGTCCGATTGCTGCAGGAGAGTGGCGGCTGATTTCTTTTTGGTGAAGTTTAAAATGCTCAGAATGTAGTCATTATCGAGAGGAGTGCATAGCTTCTCGAACAGATAGTTTCTTTATATATCCTCCTTTAGCCTCTAAATGAAATTGAACTTTTTTCTCTACAATTGGTATACAGTGCTGTTGAAGTTTTTAAACTCACTCAACAACGATTCTAGGTCATTGAAGAAAGAACAGTCTCCCTATATTATTTGGTTTCTGAGGCTCATTATCTCCTTCCCCCAATCGAATATGCTGAACCTAAGCTCTCTCTCATCTCTGATGAACTTTCCCATTTCTTCAAACACATCTTATGAGATTTCCTCTCCACTCCTTCCCTTGGAGTACACTCTGCCGATCTTCTCTATTCTCTTCATGAACTTCTTCTCTTTCTCCTCGAAAGTATCCCTCTTTGCAGTGGATTTGAGCTGGTGAGAAGCAATTTAGCTCCAATATCCTTCGGATACCTTGTCGATCTTGCCAATTAGGCCCTTCATATACTTCTAAAGTCTGTTTATTTTGCTTCCAGTCTTCTTCCGCAAAAGAAGCAGCTGCTCGAATCCTGGCTTTAGTTCCACATTCATATTCACCACTTTGTTATCGTTCTACTCTCGGTAGGGCATTTAGTATTTATGGCTTTTCTCGTGGAAGTCAGTGCAAAGAGAAATGTAGTTTTTGAAATATTCCTTGAGAGGATGACTGGGTGCGCCTTGATGATCTTGTTTTTATCGATCATGGCGGTGATATTGGTGAGGACAATCTTTCGGGAAAGCAAATGACGCTTGTATTTCTAGATGTGGTGGGCAAAGTAGTCAAAGGTCCCGCCAATCCTTTGCAGCTCAGCTTATCTGATGATGCTTTCCCTTTGGACCTGTTACACGATGCTATTGTCTTCGCTGCTTGCCTTGGGAGGAGGACTCTAATCATCGATGTTGGAGCCGCGCTCAGTCATGTTTGTGTCTACTTCTTCCCTAACGGCTTCGTTAATATGGTCTTCTTGTATAATTGAAGCAGACTAAAGGAATGTGTGGATTGGGTTTTGAGACGGCTAGTGGGATGCATCATCGATATTAGGAGAGCTATCGCTGGATGATACGCGAATCAGTTCCTCTTTGAACTAAGTTTTGGGAAGTTGTCTTTCTATTTATGGCTAAAACTAGTCGGAATCTTCTTCTCTGCTGCTAACATTGCTTATAATCAATCAATATAAACAAGCACTAAGCCAGGGTAGCTTAATCCCAAAAGAATAAGCAAATTCATAGGTTTGCCTATCCTCTGGTGTTGATAACTTTAAAGCATTATTATTCTTCTTGATATTTATTATATGGCCTAAATTTCATGTCTTCATGCATCATTATCTATCTTATTATTAGCCTTCTTGTTCGACTAAAGTCGAAAAGTTACGGATGATTCTGCTGGAGACAGCTTACAAAGTCTTCTGGAATGTCTATCGGTTGATTTCATGGTTTCGGAGGAGTGCGCGAATAGCTGAGTCCATCGCTAGATGAATGGCGAAATCTTCAGGGGAATTGACGAAGTAGAGATGCGAGTGATATTCTTTTCCGAAACGGCTGATCAGATCATCACGAGCTGTTTTTTAGAATCCAGATAATAATGTCTGGCTTAGGATGGCGACGTTACAGTTCTTCTTGTTTAACTACTTGAAGGCCTTCGTAGCCAACCTTTCAACGGCTCTTACCAAGGTCTCTTCGAGCATAATAATGGCAAAAGTAACTTTGGATTCATCAGTTGCTATCATCAGCGAGAAGGCCAAATCCTATTTAGGTGTTCTAAGTATGGAGATAATAATTATTCAGATTGCAAAGGACGAATCCTTTCAAATTATGCTAAAGAATAATCAAATTTACATATGTAAACGAACTCTCTTTTATTCGCTAATTGTTCGAAGACTTTAAGGAGTGAAAAGCCTGTGCCATTAGCTGGTATCTTTCCATGGCTAGCTAGGTGATGCATATCGTTGCTACTCTGCTGAAGTTCTTGTTTACTATCGCATTCTACTTGGGGCTTACAGACTTTATAACATCAGGAACGGTCATCTTCTATATGATTAGCCATTGGCAGGGATACAACATGATTTTTAAGCTGTCGATGAGCTTTTCTTAGTCAAATCTTTGCTTTATCTGCTCGCATTATTCATAAAGCGAATCGAAAGATAGCTTATAGAGTATGGTTATCCTCAAGAATAATGATTTTTTTATTGATATCGTCTAAATTTGCTAACTACTTGATCTATTTTTGTGCTTGGGCTAGTTGACAGCATAAATGTTTTGGTTTTGGAACCTGCCGATCGGTAGATAAGCAAGTTCTGAGAATCTATATTTGAACCGTTTCTACTGTTAATGCTTACTAGTCCAAGGAGTGTTAAATTTTATTTATTAGATTGAAACGGGCTTGATTTTGTCCATCGCATTCTTCTGTCTTCTTTTATCGTGGTTGGCCAATCTTTGTTTCAATATGACCAAGTAGAATAAGTCGATTATGTAGGTAAACTACTCCTCGTATTCGCTTGAAAGTTCCTGATAGGTACGGATAAATTTTAATTAAAGCGTTTTTAAGCTTCCTATGCTTATTGACGTAATCTTTGACAGTAATGGGTAAGGCAATATTAGACTCGCTTTTCTTTTGCTAGTGACTGACTCGTAGTAATGCAAATATTCAACGTACCTTTGTAAGAATAAGGAGATAACATCCAATATGAATAGGGCACTAATTTAAAGGTCTTTTTCGGACTATATTTGTATTGGATGCTTCAGCATTTTTTGGTATTATCTGTATTGGGTAGCTGTTTGAGCATAGCACTATATCTGACGCGGAGTTAATGTTCTTGAACAGCATCAATCTTTTCTTTTACAACTCGTGCAAGATCATTCAGCGTTTCATCGTATAGTTCACATTTGAACGGCTCACCATTAAAGATGTGTCGAAAGCATTGAACCAATGCGCACTCTTTTTGTGAAGAAAATTCTTCCTTTATGTTATATTCTTATACTATTCTGTCCTTTATCTTGGCTTTTAGATGCTAGTAAATGCCCTTGTGGACACCTATCGTTTTTTTTGGGATTTTCAGTTCTCTGCCTCCTTGGATTTCAATAATTTAAAAATAAGATGAATTTTCTTAGCTTTTTCTTTCTTCTTCATTATTTGCAGGTGAAGCTGGTCTTATCTTTACCCATCTTCTTCTTATCTGTACTACTGCTTGATATAGATGGGATTGCTTGTTTATTATGAGTGAGATGAATTAGGCTTCTCTCTAGAAGCTTGTTGTAATATGCAAGTGGATTGGCATTCTACGTGATCGCCACCCGTTTTTTTATGTCTCAAATACATACATCACAATCTATATTATCGTTCGATCGTTTCTTCAAGCATACCTGCAGACTGGCTAAGATTTAGATCTATTTGAAGCGTTTTGAAGTAGCTTAATATTCGCTTAACGCACACGATACAGCGGCCTCAAATGCTTGTTTTGGAGTTGGTCTACATTTAGCTCTTTCATAAAAGCTTCACATCTTTTCTGATGAGTTCTTCCTTGATTCAGTAAAATAAGGGCTTCGCTCTTTCAAGACGGATATGAAATTACTAGTGAATTGCGTTTAAGTATTTTTGTATTTGGTGTCGTCTTTTGCTCTTGGATTTTAATATCTTGCTTCTGAGTTGAGATCATCTTTGCTTAAAGGTGCTCTGCTAGTTAAAGTATATCTGGAAAGTAGCAATAGGCATACTTGAAGTGGGGTAGTCGATGTTTCCAGATAGACTATGGCTTATGCTTACACCTAATTTTCTTCAGCATTCTCGGTAGCTAGCGTTGATCTTCTTCTTCCAATAAGGTGGGCTAAACTTTTATGATTCGGTGAGGTATTCGGTATATGCTATGCGTAGTCTTTGATCTTAGTTATCTTCAATTGAAGGTAGGCCTCTCATCTTTACAAATTGAAAAGTGCTTTCCATTTATATTGCGTTGTTTCAAATTGCCTATCTTGCTGTGTGATGATGATTTGTTGATTTGATGGTGGGTAAGTTGCTTGTATTATTATATTGTTAGTTAAATATAACTTACTCACTCCCAATGATGAGCAACTCGGCGAAAGGTCGTTCCCTATCGAGTAAGGAGTCCATATACGCCCAATCCTTCGAGATCATTCCGGCGGAGGTGGTCTTCAAGGATATCGAGGTCAACCAGTACTACGAGATCACCGTCTAAATCAGGAACCTTACCAACCGCTCCAAGCGCATCCGATTCCAAAAACCAGAAAACACCAACTTCAAAGTTATATACACCATGCAACCAGAAATCGCCTCCGGACTCTCCACCACCGCCAAAATCAAATACGAATGCAAAGAACTCAAAAATTAAACAGAAATCATCAAGGTCATCAGTGAAGACGGACTCACCGTCGAACTTCCCGTCAGAGTCTATAAAATGGAAAGCCAGATACTCTTCGAGCCCTTCATCGATATGGGCTTCTTGAAAATCGGAAAGGAACACGAGGAAAAAATAGCCATCAAGAATAACGGCAAAGCAGTAGGCACCATCGAGTTTAGCCATGACCACGGACCCATCTTGGTCGTCGAGCCCAAAATACTCAAGATTTCCCCACAGGAGGAAACATTCCTGAAGGTGAAGTACAAGCCAACGGAGGCAGGCATCTTCAAAGGATCGATAAAGCTGAAGTCCGAAGCCATCCTGGTGAAGGATTCCATAGACATCCACGCAACGTCAGTGGACCACTCCCGTTACATAATCGACGATAAGAACAACCAGACGAACAGTTTCGACTTCGGGACGATGTTCGTGGGGGAGGAGAGCGTGCTGAAGGCGTTCGTGGTCAACAACTCTCCCAAGAAGATGATGTTCAAGACCTTCTTCCGCAAGGGGTACCTCGTTTCCCCCGAGTAGTTTGTCAACGTGCAGACTCCCAACGAGATCGGCAGCGAGCAGAGCGAACGAGTGATGTTTATGGAACCCTAATCAGCCTCAATCGAGCCCTTCCAGGAACTAGAGGTTAGGTTCTACTGCAGGACCAAAGTCAACTACAGAGATAGGGTCTTCACCAAGTCCTATGCCCTCACTCCCAACGACCAGGAAGGCGCCATCAACCACAAGAAGAACTCGAATTAGTTCAAGCCTTAGAACATCTACGAGTACAGTCTCATGCTTACCTCATAAGGTGACGATCCCATCATCCTCCAGCTCAAAGCCAATGCAGTCTGCCCCAGGTAAAGCTCGAAACTGACATCTTCAAATTCGGTGACTGTTCGGTTAAGTAGTCCAGAGAGTTGACTTTCAACCTTTAAAACAAGAACAGCATGTCCAAAGTTGACATTTCCTTCCAAAAAATACCCAACTTCTGCATTGTTCCTCCCTACTACAGTCTCAAGCCCAACGAAGCCACCACCTTCAAGATACTCTTCGAGCCGAAAACCATCGGCAAGATAGACTCAACTCAGAAGCTATACATCAACAAGATTTACGACATCGACTTAGATGCTTTGGCATCGCTACCAGTCAGGAATCAAGAAGCCGAAAACGGATCGAAAGCATAAAGGAAAGCCCACAGCTGGCTAATACCCAAAAGGAAATGGATTTCAAGACAAGAAGCAAAGCATTCAGTGTGGCTGAAAAGACCTTCATCAGCTAAATGCGCAAATCCACCCACAGGCCTAGCTTGTCAAGCTATAATTCTAAAACTCAAGGGAAAACAAGGAAAAATACAACAAGTTCTTGATCGAGCGCAGAACTGAACGGATGGACAAGCAAAAGGATGAAGTTTTGCAGAAGAAGTGGAGCTTGTATCAAACCAAACTGCACGACTTGGGAGCTGGTGGAAAGTACGAGGAAAAGCTAGATGACGAGGGCATTCCCACAAACGGACCAATCGACTATGAGTTCTAGACGGGCATGATCGACACCAAGATCAAGAAGCAAAACATCCCGCTTCCGAACGCCAAGGAGAGGCTCTTCGTGACCAAGCACATCGCTGATTACGAGCCCTTCCCGTGTCCCACAGCGCTGCGTAGAAGTTCAACAAGAGCGTGCACGAGGCTCCCAAGAAGGTCTTCCCCGAGCTGCATCCAACTTCAACCACAAGAGAGAGGTGGCTGCCGAGCTGACTCCATAAGAGCTGTCGGCCATCGAGGTTTCCTCCAACTCGATCAACTTCGGCGACGTCTACATCAAGAGCAAGGAGTCCCGCTACTTCTGGATCAAGAACGGCACCAAGAAAGCCATCAGCGTCTGCCTCAAAATCAGCAACCCCGAACTCTCAGGCTCCTACAAGAAGAACCAGGTGATCCACAGTGGAGCTGAAGCAGGGTTCGAGCTGGCCTTCTGCAAGGACACGCTGGGAGACTTCAAGACCTCCATCAAGTACGAGATCAACGGCCAGCACTAGTTCTAGATGACGGTGACTGCCAAGAGCGTGCCGGTGGAGATAGACATCGACAAGACCAACCTCAAGTTCTAGTTCGATCCAAGCTCAGTCGAGATGTCGACCACCGAAACGGTGACTCTCTACAACTCCGGCAACAGCAACGCTTCTTCAAGTTCATCCTCAACAAGGAGCGGCTGTTTACTCCGAAGATCCTGGAGGGGACTCTGAAGTCGAAGGAGAAGCTGGCGATTCCGATCACCCTGGTGGTGCCCACTCCGGCCGCCAAGAAGAACGAGTACAACTACACCGAGCGCATCATAATGAAGGTGCTGGACGGCAACGAGATCACGCTCACCTGCAGCTACAGCCTGGTGGAGCCCAAGTTCAACGTCAAGTGCGAGATCTTCAACCAGTCGCCCGTCCTCTGCATCGGCCACCAGCTCGAGGAGTTCCTCGAGATCAAGAACACCTCCAAGACTCCCATCGTCTTCCACGTCGAGGGCAAAGGCATCTCCATCAGCGAAAAACTGAAGCTCAGTCCCGACGAGCTCAAGAAGCTCAAGATCAAGTTCGTCGGCCATGAGGCTGGCAAGTTCAACTGCTCCATCACCATCACACCCCGAGGCGGCCAGAAGAAGATCCTCGAGAACGTCATCAACGTGGTTGAGCCCAACATCGTCTTCTCCCACTAGGCTCTGGACATGGGCGTGCTCGTGGTCCACGGCATCGCGGGGTCTCCACCTTCACGCTGTCAACAAGTCGCCCATCGAGCTCCCCTCATCATCGACATCCGCTCCAAGAAGATCAAGAGCGAGAACCCTGAGTTCATCGAGAACCTGAAGCTGGAGCTGGCGGACTCGGACCAGCAGCTGGAGGTCATCGGCATGACGCAGAGGACTGAGGAGAACGTGGAGTTCATCCCCAACGAGGGCGAGAACCTGGTCGGCCAGGAGATCGACGAGGACGAGTTCGACAACAGCGAGTCGGACGAGGAGAACATCCCGCAGAAGAACGAGGACGAGGAGAGGAGGTACCGGCTGTTCGTGAAGCCCGAGAAGGTCTACAAGTTCAACCTGTAGTTCTTCCCGAAGGAGGCGGGCGACTACGACATCGAGATCCCCATGTCGATTGAGAAATCGGTGAGGGTCGAGAGCACGCCCTACGTGAAGTGCAAGAGCATAAACCCGCAGTTCATCTTCGAGCCTTCGCTGATCGACTTCAAGCGCAAGATCGTGACCAAGCCCGACCGCTGCTACCCCAAGTTCATCACGGTCACCATCAGCAACATCGACGAGGAGGACGTCAACTGGTTCCTCAAGGACGACGAGATCAAGAAGGAGGGCATTTTCCAGATCGAGCACAACAAGGGCACGCTCAAGTCCAAGGAGCGGCTGGAGTTCAAGGTCAGCTTCAACCCCTACACCGTCGGCGAGTACAACCACAAACTGCCCCTCTTCATCACCTCCAGCAAGGTCAAGGAGCCGCTCAAGTACGTGGACGTCATCCTCAAGGGGACTTCCAGCCTGCCCATGCTCTACTTCAACAAGCGGGAGGTGATCATGCCGGTGGTTCCGCTCGACATCGAGACCACTTCCAGCTTCCGGGTGCTCAACGACGGCTACGAGAACTGCAACCTGAAGTGCCAGTTCATCGACGACGTGGCCAACATCGGCGTCAAGCTCACCTTCCCCGAGGGACTCAACATCGGCATCACCAAGCAGAAGATCAGGGTGGACCTCGCCTGGAGGTTCAGCAAGCCCATGAGCTTCTGCCTCAAGCTGGAGTTCACCGACGACATGAACCGACCTTCAGCATCCCCGTCTCGGGCACCGCCGACAACTGCATCTTCACCAACTACACCTACTTCCTCAGGAACGAGAACAGGTTCACCATCAAGACCGACAACGCGCTGCAGCTGGTGGAGACGCCCGAAACGCAGGCGCCCTCCGCCCCCCTCCAGCGCAAGAACTCCGCGCACTCCCTCAAGTCCAACATCACCAACAAGTCCGTGCTCTCCTACCTGGGGGTGACTCCCATCTCGCCGGCAGTGCTCTCCAACACCATCGACTACATCAACAGGTACCTCAACTCCAACCTGCTCACCATCCCCATCACCAACTTCCCCGGCTCCTTCATCGAGAACGACGGCGCTCCGCTCTTCGAGATCCTCAGCTTCGTCAGCAACAAGAGCTCCAGCTACCCCTGGCGCCTCAACGGCAACGAGAAGGGACTCCAGAAGGTCAGCAAGATCTTCGAGCAGTACAACGAACTCATCAAAATGCTCAAGATCGAAGGAGCGCACCTCAACCACATCAGGCCCGAGTACTTGCTCTCGTTCTCCGATCTCAACATGTACTTGGGCAACCTCCCGCCCGAGAAGTCCAAGTTCTACATGCCCTCTCTGCTCAAGATCAACTCGGGACTCTACAACTACCTCTCCATGGAATCCTGGATCACCCTCCTCTACCAGATCTTCAAGATATACGTCCTCGCGAGGGTCACGCCCAAGAACTTCAAGCAGCACCTGCCGGCCCTGCCCGAAATCCCCACGCACTATCTAGCCTACTCCAACTTCAGCTCCAACTCGGAGAACATCCTGTTCTTCTGGTGCGAGCAGGCGGTGGCTGAGGTGCTGCTGGAGGAGCGGAGGCTGACCAACTTCGACAAGGACTTCCGGGACGGCACGGTGATCGGCTCGCTGATCCAAAAGTACGCCAACGTGATGGTGCTGAAGCGGATGAAGATGATCTGCTCGACCGAGGAGGACTTCAAGGACAACGCCAACATCCTCTGCGAGCACCTGGCCGAAATCGGCCTGCAGAACCACATCAGTCCCAAGGACATCTTCCACCCCCTCCAGCGCGAAATGCTGCTCTTCGTCCTCCACCTCTACGTCTACCTCCCCTTCTACACGCCCAAGCAGGAACCCATCGTCTTCAAGTGCATCCTCGGCGAGGAAGTCACCAGGACCATCGAGCTCAGCAACCCCTCGGGGAAACCAGTCAGCTACATGGTCAAGTACGAGGGATGCGAGGATTTCAAACTGGTCAGCACCGAGCAGTTCAGGATATAGCCGAAGCAGACCTACAAGTTCTAGGTGCGGTTCGTGTCTCGGCTGAGCACGCCGGTGAAGGGCAGGATCATGTTCATCAACGTCAAGGAGAAGAGCCTGACTGCAGCTGCTCTCGTCTTCGAGCTCAAATCCGAAATCACCGGCCGCGTCAGCGACAGGATCTGGAACGTGTCTGGCCTCCTCTACGAGCAAATCGAGTTCCCCATCGAAGTCACCAACAAGTTCAGCTCGGCGGAACTGGTGGACTTCACCATCACCTACCAGACCGAATACATCTTCGACAACAAGTACCTGAAGGCCAAAAACCCCATCCCTCCTCTCCCCAAGGACCTGCAGATCCAGACCATCTACGGGAAGGCCGAGAACATCAAGATCCGCAAGAACGGAACCGGCACCCTGACCTTAAACTACATCCCGATGAGCATGTTCACCACGAGGACTACTATCTTCTTCGTCAACAACGTGGTGGGCGAGTTCCAGCACTAGATCATCGCCACTGTGGAGCCGCCCGCCATCGCTGCCGAGATCAGGCCGCCCATGACCCTCAGCGTCGACCAGATCGTCAACTGGGAGTTCCAGATCAACCCCAAGAACGACATGATCTCCCGCGCCAAGAAGGCCATCGAGGGGCTCAAGAAGAGCAAGAAGGGGGTGAATGCTGCCACCTCGACCAAGGAGGCCAACAAGACCACCGTCGACTCCTACATATACGAAAACTACAACGTTGAGATTGGCGCCAATCCCTACGTCAACGCAAAGGAAACCATCCTCCTCTCTGACCGGCCTGCCAACTAGAAGGCGAAGGAGAGCAAAGACGAGTCCAAGAAGAGGGATTCGATCAAGGAAACCGAAATAGTGCCCCAGGAGAACAAAATCCCCTTCACCATCATCTGCAAAAACCCAGTGTACGAGTTCTCCACCTACGTGTTGGTCTCCAACAAGTCCAAAACGGACGTGAGGAGGTACCGCGTGGTGTTTACCATCCAGCCCAAGCCGCTCAAGGCCATCCTCGAGATGAACGTGCCTGCGCGCAGCGAGGTCACGCAGAACCTGCCGATCGTCAACAACACAGAGCGCGACTGGAACATCAAGATCACCTGGCTGCCCGACCCCACCAAGAACGGCAACTACTTCCTCATCAACAACTCATACTCCTCCACCTTCCCCGTCAAGCGCAACAGCATCGGCAACTTCCCCATCACCTTCAAGCCCAAGTGGGCCTACGTCGCCGAGGCCAAGCTCATCATGAGCAACCCGCTCACCCTCGACAACTTCGAGTACCAGATCATCGGAAACGGGGAGGAGCCGCTCGCCGAGGAGCACATCGAGATCAGGTGCGAGGCCAAGCAGGTCGTCAAGAAGGAAATCATCGTCAAAAACCCCTACCAGGAGAAGCCAATCACGCTGAAGGTGGAGACGGACCTGCTCAACTGCGAGAGCGCCAAGAAGCTGACCATTCCGTCGGGAGGCAAGGAGAAATTCGAATTCGTGGTGCAGCCCATGCTGTGCGGAGAGTACACCGGCAGCATCACCTTCACCGAGGAGGAGGGTCCGCAGTACATCTGGTACACTGTCTCCATCGTCACCAACTACCCAGTCGCCCTCAAGACCATGGACCTCGAAAGCGAAATCAGGAAGAAGCACGTCGAGAAGCTATAAATCCCCTACTCTGGGACCACTGAAAACTCCTACCAGGTCATAATAAACGGGGCTGGACTCAACGGGTACCCCTCGATCCAGCTGAAGCCCAACAGCTCCAACGTCTACGAGCTCGAGTACGTCCCCTTGGAGGTGGGAGAGGAGAAGGGATCCATCTGCTTCATCAATCCGTAGATCGGCGAAATCCTCTACTAGTTCAACCTGAAATGCCACCCCAAGCCTCCAGTGGTCATCAACAACATCAAATCGCCCCTCGGCGTCTCCACCTTCATCGAGGCCGAACTGGAAAACCCCACCAACTCCAAAGTCACCATCAGAGTCATCAATACGAACCCCGAGCAGTTCGCTCTCAAGAACAACATCATCAAGCTCAATCCCTTCGAAACCAAAACAGTGTAGATAGAATACATCCCGGCCAGTCTCGACAACATCGAAACCGCTAATGTCAAGTTCACCTCCAAGGAGATTGGCGACTGGGAATACGAGCTGAGCGGAATGGGCCTGTCTCCAGTGCCTTTCCCGCCGTTCGTGGTCTACAACGGGCTGATGGAGGAGCACTCGGACTCGGTGAAGTTCAGAAACCCTTTCAAGTACGACATCACGGTGGGCGTGAAGATGATCTACGTGACTGCCTCTGGAGAGAAGGTGTTCCGGCTGCTGAACACCTCCAAGAGCAAGTTCTAGATCGAGTCGTTCAGCATCCTCGAGATCCCGTTCTCCTTCATCCCCAACGCCTGCAGCATGTACGAGTGCAAGATCCTGGTCATGATCAGCGAGAAGATCTTCTGGACCTTCCCCATCAAGGGCATCACCGAAATCAACGAGGGAAAGGTGGTCGCCAACCTAGTCGCCCAGTGCAGGACCACCACTTCCGAATACGTGCAAATCGCCCTCGACGGAATCGAGAACTTCAAGCACAACAACCTCTACGAGTTCAAGCTCGAAAACGTGCCTGCCAACTACCAGCACCTCATTGACAAGTTCCTGATCGTGGATTGCCCCAAGAAGAGCCTCAACCACGCCAAGGATACCCTGTAGTTCTAGTTCTTGTTCAAACCCATGAAGCCCGGAAAGGTTTCCTTTGACTTCCTGGTGACTCGCCAGGAGGGATCGAGGTGGAGGTTCAAGATCAACCTGTAGGGAACGGAGCCATAGCCTGACGATTTCATCGAAATCGAGTCGAGCTTGCTGGTGACTTCCACGATCAGCTTCAAGATGACCAACACTGACAAGTCAGCAGCTCAGTTCAAAGCCAAGTTCACTTCAGACTCAGGTAACAGTGCCACTATTTAGCCCACTAGTTCTCAGTTGAGCCAAAGGAGGGACAGCTGGCCAAGTTCGGCAGCAAGGGAACCAACTTCTTCGTTTCCTTCACTCCGGTGGAGTACGGCAAGGAGAAGAAGGGAAAGCTGGTAATAGAGACTGCAGAGATGTACTGGTCGTACCTTCTCAAGGGCAGCTTGCCCAAGTACATCCCCCCCTCCAAGCCTTAGGCCGCCAGGGGAAGGACCAACTCAGAGAAGAAGTGATTTTGAATATCATTTTAGCACAATCGTTGCAGGGATGCAGTTATTACAAAACATATAAGAATCAAGAACAGCAGAGCTTCTTCTTCTTTGCCTACTGGTCGGCAACCACGTTGTCCCGCTTGATGAAGGTGTACGGTTTAGGCTGGATGGGAACCTAAGAGCTTAGAATCTTATTCTTGATCTCAGTGGCCATGTGGTGAAACATTTCAGTGATGTTGCGATTATCCTTGGCGCTAACTTCGAATACTCGACTCCGAACTGTTCTGCCATTTTCTTGGCCTCTTCGAAAGAGACTTTGCGGTCGGCGACGTCGCACTTGTTGCCGACTAGGATCTTGACGACGTCTTCGCTGGCGTGGGTCTTGATCTGCCTCAGCCAGTTCTCCAGGGACTGGAAAGAGGCGGGGTCGCTAATAGAATATGTCATGATGATGCCCATCGACCCCTTGTAGTAGGTCTGCGTGATGGTCTTGAACCGCTCCTGCCCTGCAGTATCCCAGATCTGCAGTCGGATTTTCTTGTTATCTATCTCCAGCGTCTTGATCTTGAAGTCGATGCCTGCGTTACAGTTGAGCTACCGATGGTGGTGAGGTGGGAGGAGAGGAAGTTATTTTCGCAGAATCTGAGGAGGATGTTGGTCTTGCCTACGCCGCTGTCCCCGATGATCAGCAGTTTGGCGAGGTAGTCGTAGCCGAGGTCTCTCCGCATTTCGATTTAACTTATAATTATAGAATCAAACCATCGGCACTCAAAAACCGCCCCAATTCCCACATCAGCGCAGAATCAAAGATACAAATCGACCGTAAAGTACACTCAAATCCTAAACCGAAATGAGTAATTAAGGAAGTGCATTGATAGTCTAAGTGAGGATTGGTCTTATATCCTTATTTGCATAGATGAGATGTAACAGTACAATCCAAAATCGGTATTAGACGTGATGGAGATTCCTGAAGGGATGAGAGGCATTATGAGTGCGTATTTAATGAGAGCGGTACGGTTATAATTGAAGGGAGTTAATAAAATATTGAATTATGTCAATAAAAGATTTCACAATTCTGGCAAAGCTGGGTACTGAGGATCTGAAGCAGGTGAGGGCGCCTACTCGACGGTCTACAAGGTGGAGCGGCTCGCCGACGGCCAGATATACGCGCTCAAAAAAGTCAAAATTGGCAATTTGTCCGAAAAGTAGGCCGAAAATGCGCTGAACGAGGTGCGCATCCTGGCCTCCATCCAGCACACCAACATCGTACGCTACAAGTAGGCCTTCCTGTAGGGCAAGAGCCTCTGGTAAGTCCCTCCCGACTGCAGCATCGTGATGGAATTCGCGGACGACGGCGACCTCTACCACAAGATCTCCGAGCAAAAGAAGAAGAAGAAGTACTTCGAGGAGAACTATATCTGGAAGATCATCATCCATATCCTGCGCGGACTCAAGTAGCTCCACGATTTGAAAATACTCCACCGCGACCTCAAAGTACCCACGCCCGCAATTAGACCGCCAACGTCTTCCTCAACAGCGACGGCAGGGCGCAGCTCGGAGACATGAACGTCTCCAAAATCGCAGAAAACGGACTGCTGTACACGCAGACAGGCACGCCCTATTACGCCAGTCCCGAAGTATGGAGCGAGCAGCCGTACGATTCCAAGTCGGACATCTGGTCGCTGGGGTGTGTCATATACGAAATGACGACGCTCGAGGTCCCCTTCAAGGCGGAGGACATGGAGGGACTGGCCCAGACGGTGCTAACTGGCAAGTTCTCGCCCATCCCCAACACCTTCTCCAAGTAGCTGAGCCAGTTCATCGGCTTCATGCTGCAGCTGAAGCCCAAAAGCAGGCCCTCCTGCGAGAAGATGCTCAGGTCGCCAGTCATCCTGCGCAAGGTGGAGGAACTGGGCCTCAACGACGTCGAAATGGGCGACAAGCAGAAGGAACTGCTCAACACCATCAAGATGCCCAAGAAACTGCAGTACCTGACGGACCGGCTGCCCAAGTCCAACTATTCCTTCAGCCAGAGCTACGAGCTGAACAAGGCGGACTCCTCGCTGCACAAGCCCAAGCGGGAGGAGCGATAGCGGACCAGTAAGAAGCCTCTAATCGTAGATACGCTGCCGAAGCTGGAGAAGGTGATCAGGTACCACGAGGACATCATCCACAACCGGCGCAAGAAGTCCCCCAACAGCTCCATCAACGCGCCCAACAACATCCTCTACGTCGAAGGAGTCTCCAAGAACATCAACGACATCAAGGTGCAGCTGCCCGACCGCAGGGAAAAACTGCAGCAGGAAATCAACCGCATCTACCAGGGCAAACACTCCGTCAACAAGCGCTACCACTCGCGCGAAGTCCTCCTACCTTACATTAGAAAATGATATTTCTCTTTTCTTTTTTTGGGCAACCACAGAGTAGCATAGTGAAGGATAGGCAAGCATAGGAACACATAGAGAAACATAGAGAAACTTAGGGAAACATAGGGAAAGCAAAGGGAAGCATAGAGATCATCTAAGGTTCCTGGTTTCGGCAGCAGGTTCCTCGAGCTTGAGTCCCCACGCCAAGATCCACCCCCGCTCCTGCAAGGTCAGCGAATCGAAGATCCTCGCCATGGACCACACGAACTCTTCCCGGTCGAGGCCGACGTCCAGCTGCTTCATCTCCTCAGCCATAGGGTAGAAGATGTGCTTGAGGGTGGCGGGGATGCTGGCGCTGTTGAGGATGGCATCGCAGGAGAGTTCGGCCTAGCTGTGGACTAGCGGACCAGGAAGGCGAAGATGTCCTCGAATATCTTGTTCTTGCGCTTCTGGAACTACAATTCGATGCCCTTTTCCTCCTCCTTGTGCTCTCTCACTACTTGGATGTTCTCCTTGTTGCTGATGATGTTTGTCTTCTTCTCCTTCTCTCTCTACTCGAAGAACACGAAGGGATCCACCCTGGCATTCTTCGGCTTTGCCTTCCTGCCCTTGCTCTCCTCCGCGTGCGCTGGGAAGCTGCCCTTCTTGTGGGAGGTGGGATTAGCCTCCTCAGTATTGCAAGTCTATATCGTTTCCTAGGATATTATTATCTTCTCCCTCTTGATGTCCTTGGAGTCGACGAAGCAGTTCCAGGGCGCCTCGTGCTCCTCCCTCTCCGCTTCCTTCGCGGCGTTCCTGTTTGGCTTCTTGAATGCCTTTTTGGAGAAGATGTTCTACTTGAGGGTGGACTCGCTCTCGCAGTAGCTAGTGGGCTTGTATGCGATCCGCTTGAGGGTGTCTTCCTCGTTGCGAGTCTACTTGATGCTGGCGTCTGAGGCCCTGCCTATCTTGTACTTCTCCAGCTTCTTGGTGGACATATTCTTCTTGGAGAGGGGACTTTTCGAAAGCGAGTGCTCTGTCTTCAGTCCCTGGCGGTTGGCTTAGGCGGGGGCTACTGCTTGGCCATATCGATGTCCTTGAAGAATTGCTTGGAGCTGTATGATGCCAGCTTGCTGCTTCCTTTGTGCTGTTCGTTCTTCTTGACTATTTGTTGGGACTTGGGGCAGATGGCGGGGTGGAAGGTCCACTAGGGTTCGAACTTGCGCTTCTGGTCCTTGTGCAGCATGTCCTTATAGAGGTTGTCGTAGATGTTGGTCTTCTGGTCCTTCTTGGCCCTGATGATGTCCTTGCTGCACTCGTTGATCTGCGGGATGAAGTTTAAATGCCTGTACTCCTCGCTCTGCCGGTTCTGCATTTCCACTTCAATTTTTTTCATCTTTTCCTTCTTCTCCAGCGCCTCGTTGTACAACCGTTTGAATACATCGTTGGCGTGGTGGTCTCCGCAGCTGTGCTCTCTTGGCTCCTGATGCGCCCTCTTCACGAAGGGGTGAAACGTGCACTCGGATAGCTCCTCCTCCTTGGCCTCGTATTCGTGGATCTTTGACAA
The DNA here is from genome assembly GCF_008831285.2 of Nymphaea colorata. Classification (NCBI taxonomy): domain Eukaryota; kingdom Viridiplantae; phylum Streptophyta; class Magnoliopsida; order Nymphaeales; family Nymphaeaceae; genus Nymphaea; species Nymphaea colorata. The sequence goes on along the minus strand of NW_022204837.1, from coordinate 2,115 downwards.
GTAATCCTTTAAGAGGTTGGTCTGCTTGCCCAGATCGTAGAGTCGGTTGTTATGGTTCTTGTCGGTTTTGGGCGGCTTGGCCTACCTGTTGATTTCCCTGTCGAGCGTCTTCATCCTCTCGACGATTTCCCTCTGCTTGGCCGAGTGCTCGTCCTGGGAGTGGGGCAGGTTGTACTTGAAGTACGAGACGGACTTGCTCTGGGTCGGCGTCTGGCGCTGGCTGCTGGGCGAGACCAGCGAATCCATGGGCGTCCTCGTCCGCTCCTCCACGATCTCCTTGAGCTTGTTCCTCCACTTGGCGGCCTGCAGCGACTTCTCGGTGTTCTGCTCCATGGTGCTCTCGATCCTCGCCTTTATCTCGCCCTTCAGGACTGCCCTGTCCTCCTCGGATATCTCGTAGGGGGGCTGGTCGAGGGCGAGGCAGGACCGCTTCAGCTTTTCGACGAGGTGCGCAGTGAGTTCGTTGAGGGAGGTGTTTTCGTACACGAGCAGTTCCTGGGGTTCCTGGTCGAGGTCGAAGGTGATCCTGCAGAGTATTTCAGCGTGGAGGGCGCTGTTTCTGAGGTTATTAGTGTTGGGACGGTCGGAAGCGCCGTCGGGGTGGTCGCCGGTGCGGTCGGTGCGGTGCGGGTGGGCCATCATCATCGGTCGGTTTATAATAATATTAGCTGTTAAATCAATACAGTTTATTTATTTACACGCCCCTTCTCCATTTTGGTCCTCGCCTCCCCCTCCATTATAGTTATAGGGCGGCACTGCGGATAGTTATATGAATTACTCATGAATAACTCGAGAGCGTCGCTGGTGGAGGACAGCCACCCCGCCGTCAGGAGGAGGAGCCTCACCACGCTCGACTCCCTCCTCAGGGGCACCCGCGCTGAGTCCTTCCTCAACTACATCTCGGAGATGAAGCAGCACAAGAAGTCGCTGCGGGAGTCGGAGGAGGCGATCGCCAGCCACTTCCGCAAGATCGGCCAGATCATCTCGAGCGTGGACGAGCACCTCTACCGGCGGCTGGAGCACTACGAGGCCGAGATCTTCGCGCTGGTGAGGGCGGAGCTCGAGGAGATGCGCAGCCACACCCAGCAGGTGGTGCAGACGCTCAACGCCATCATCGTCCGCAAGAACAACGAGGACGAAGTGTGGAGCCTCAGCAACGAGCTCGACTACTTCAAGGCCGAAACCCTCAAGCTCTTCACCGACAACAACAGGATGCGCGAGGAAATCGCCCACCAGAAGGCCCTCCTCAGGGAGGCAGACATCGAGTTCAAGAACTGCAGCGCCCTCCTCCAGCTCCTCAAGAGAAGTACATGAGGGAACACCTCCTCAAGGAAAAGCTCCTCCTCATGCTCAAGGACAAGATCGACAGCAAGGCCACCGAGCAAATCACCCTCCAGAGCATTGACGCCGTCCTCAAAACCGACAAGAACAGGCACAAGCTCACCCTCAAAACAGAGGAGTTCGAAAAGAAGATAGGCTCCAATGCGGGCGTGCAGTAGAAGATCCACTACTACCTCACCAAGCCCTACGAAGACCATATCGTCTAGCTGCCCACCAACAGCAAGGCAAAGAACACGGATAGGCTCAGCTGCCAAAGCTCGCTCAGCGAATAGAATTCCAATTCCTAAATCTAATCGGTTCAGATCGTTAGGACTTAGCAAAAACAGCCTATGCCCAAGAGGCAGGAGGCCCTCCTCACCAAAAAGGTCAATAGCTATGCCCAAACCGAGGACTGCGAGGCCAGCACGGTCGTCGCCAACCGCCACTACCCTCCGCGCCATTTCAGCTGCACCAGCTACGTCCCGCTGGCAGTCTAAAGCAAGAGGAAGGAAATCGAGCTAGTGCGGAGCGGCTTCATCCAGAACTGCAACCAGAAGGGGAAGGAGGGCAGCAAGTTCAACCAGAACAAGAGGCACATGCGCTACATGAGTCTGGCCTTCAACAAGAACAAGGTGGGGCAGCTCAGGAGGGAAATGAAGGGGTCCCAGGCCGGACAGTTTTCCATTTAGTGATCGTATCTTGAATGAATCAGTCTTTCCCTATGTGCAATCAAGGGGTTGGGGTTGGGGTTGGGGTTGGGGTTGGGGTTGGGTTGGGGTTGGGGTTGGGGTTGGG